>NW_019154129.1:1892207-2072207 GCF_002288905.1 Enhydra lutris kenyoni | reverse complement strand
GAGCGGGGCTCTACCAGTCCTGCTGGCTCCAGGCGAGGACCGAGGAACCAGCTGTCCTGCCCTTGCTTCCAATTCTTATTATAGTCCTCTTCCCTCCTGATCTCAGTCTTTAGACTCTTACCCAGACTGCTAGACTGTGGTGCCTGATGGAATTCTCACTCATTTAAGTGTCAGCCTCAAGCAGGCGTAATTCAGAACAAAGGGCTGCTGTCCCTCCAAATCCGCACACTTGTTCCATAGCAGGACCTAACCAATGCGGGCATTTCCTGCGCCGTTGCCCGCTCCCCCAAGGGCACGTGAGAGGCCCCGTGGTGTCAGCCTGACCTGTATTTGAATCCCGTCTCTGCCCTCTACAAGCTGGAGACAGGTGACTCCAGCCTTCCCGAGTCTCAGTTTTCTCCCCTGTAAGAGGGAGACGTCAATGTCCCATGTCAGGGAGCCACGTGAGGAACAGTAGCCGAGAGGGAAGGCAGGCCCTACCCTACGTCCAGCTCTGCGAGCTAAGCTGTCTGAGAAGCAGCCAGGTCAGAGTACAGTGGCTCAGGCCGGGCGCCTCTGCGGGGCCTCATGTTCGTCCCTTCCGCCCTCTGATGGTCAGGACCAGGATGCTCAGCCCTCCGGAGGGGCACAGAGGAGAGAGAGGGATGGCCCGGTGGGCCAGGGAGACCTTAGCTTACTGCATCTACTCAGCTGTGTGAATGGAAGAGGCATAACCGCAGACTGTGACTGTTCGTGATCTTGACCCCAAGGAGTCAGGTGCCGCTGAGGTTTGAGGCCGGAAACAGAAACAGTTGTGGAATGCAGGTGGGGGCGACCACCAGATGGGTACCCAGGCCCTGATAACCATGCCCGGCCATCTCTCTGGCACGGACGAATTGTACCAGCAGTTGATTCTCCCTTGGGGTGAACCTGGGAAGGAGGTGGGCAGATGAGGGTCTATACTGGGAAGCCAACCAGAACCACCCCCCGCACAGCGATTTCCTCGGAGGGTCATTGTAAACATGAGAGACTCTGCAACATGGGACCTAATCTACAGCTGGGCATTCGTTATAGGAGCTCAGGAAGTCATTCTCTTATTGTTATTGTTACAAAAGCTAGACATCCTGGGCACTTCTTCATTCTAGACCTTTTTTAGGTGGTCTGGCCTTTTTCGTGGTCACTTTCTTTATTCTGTCCACTATTTTCTATCCCTGTGCCCTTGTCCTGCTGTTGAGATGCAGGCCCAGAGAGGACATGCACACACGCCTTTGAGAAATGCGGTTGTGATGGGAGTCTCAAAAGGCTGTTGCCTTGAGCTGAGCCATGTTTTGGTGCCTCTGCTCTTGAGCAAGCCTGGCCCCCATCTCCATTCTCTTCTGCAAGGCTGGTTGAAAAGATCCTTAGTGTTTATCAGCCTCCTTGACCTCAGTGGACTGAGACACCCCTGTTCTTCTCCAGTCTGCTTACTCTCAAATCACTGCAGCTGCAGAATCTCCCTCAGGTTTAAATATGCTCCTTCGTAGTCCCACCCCCAAACCTCCTCACCACCTTCACCACTCCAGCCCTGTCCCTAGGCTCAACGAGTCTGCCTCTGGCCAACCTGATGGCCGCTGGGAGGCCCCCAGGCAGGGTCAGAAAGTGACTGGGGCATCTGGATGGGTACGCAGCCGGGGGGAGAGTGTCATGAGCAGAAGCCAGGGCCGAGAGCGCAGTCCCTGGGCTTGCCCCCTACCCTTTGCTCCTGTCCATCTGAAGTGAGACAGCCCCGTGCGCTCCAGATGGAACATGGGGAGCTCCGGTTCTTAACCTTGGTCAATTGCCTGTAACCCTATCTCATCAGAAAGTGGGGAATGAGGAAAGAGCGGGGGTCAGTTGGTGGTGCCAGCCAGTTTTTCCAGGGTGAGACCCCAAAGTGGAATCCCACAGGAGTGTTGTGTTCCCTTGTGGAGGAAGGACGGAAATGGTGCCCCCAAGAGCCGCTGCCTGTCTCCCATGTCCTTTGTTCCTCCATAGAAGGATCCTCCCCAGTGCAATTTAATTGTGTTCATCAGTCAACATTACTTGGCCAAGCCAGCCAGGGGCACAAACACTGCCACCCCTTTCTCAATGTAATTGTGCTCTTTGGGATGCCAGAATGTTGTTTAAGGCCAAGCAGTTTTTGATTACAGAGTCAATCTTTGTTTAAAAGTTGGCCGCCCTGGGGAAGTTTCTAACAAGTTACTTTAAACAATGCATTCTCTGGACACCTACAGCTAAATCGTCCCATTAATCCAAATCGCTTTGCCAGAATGTGGTGAGGCTGCATCCGAAGCCGGGCCTCATTCGCTGGGCACCACGGCTGCAGGTGGGAGAGGCGGGAGGCCTGTCATGTCGTGAACTGACCTCCAGGACACCCCTCTCTGCCAAGTGTGCCTGCCCCTGTGCACCCAGCGCCACGTGTGTGCAGGGTATGGGCTGAGCGCTTCGCAATCTCATTGAGACTCTTGGCCTCCAGGTGAGATGGTACCTTCAGCATCCCCCGTTAGAGAGAGAGGAGGGACAGGAGTGTGCCCAACGGTGCTCAGTTACTGCACAGTGGAGCTCAGGCTTAAACCCACCTGTGTCCTCAGCCACAAGCCAGGGCTTCCCGGGTCTGATCCACAGACCAAGGGTGGTGGGCAAGATGATTTAAAGTGGTACGCAGACATTTCTGACAATGTTAATATTTAGGAAGACCTAATACAGCCCTGATTTCTGAAGCTGAAATTTTCTTTAAAAAGACAGTTGATCTTGGGGCACTGGGTAATGCAGTCATTTGAGCGTCCCAGCTCTGAGTTTTTGTCTCAGGTCATGAGTTCATGGGTCATGAGATTGAGCCCCACGTCAGGCTCCCCGCTCTGCCTGAAGTCTCCGCCTGAAGATTCTTTCTGCCC
Organism: Enhydra lutris kenyoni; assembly: GCF_002288905.1. Lineage (NCBI taxonomy): Eukaryota > Metazoa > Chordata > Mammalia > Carnivora > Mustelidae > Enhydra > Enhydra lutris. The sequence continues at coordinate 2,069,316 of NW_019154129.1, read as the reverse complement.
CTCCCCCATCCTTGGTGCGCACACTTGAGTGTTCTCTCTCTCTCTCTCTCTCTAAAATAAATCTTTAAAAATATGTATATGTATGTATAGTAGATCTAGGGGCACGGTGTGGCTCAATCAGTTGAACGTCTGACTCTTGATCTCAGCTCAGGTCTTGATCTCACAGTTGGCGGGTCAAGCCCCATGTTGAGTTCTGTGCTGGGCATGGAGCCTACTTAATTTTAAAAAGAAAAGAAAAAATATATATACACAGAGTTGATCTAAATAAGGAAATATTAAAGCACATATACACGGGGCACGTGGCTCTTCAGTCATTCCACAAATATTTACTGAGTGCCTGGTGTATGTCGGGCAGTTTTCTGGGTTCTGGGATACAGCAGTAAATAAAGTACATGCCTTTGAGGCACCCCCATGCCGGTGAGGGGGAGAGACAGTAGATAAGCATGTGGCTAACGGATCAGGTGGAAATGCATCCCAGGGAAAACACAGTGTGTGGAAAGAGGGGGGTGGGCCGGGAAGGCACTTCCTAAGGAGGGCATCTCAAGCCGTTGCAAGGAAGGTGTATAAATGACCACAGAGAGAGAAACATAATGTCAATAAACATTTTTACAAAGAGCCATATAGTAAATATTTCAGTTTTGCAGGCTGAACGGTCTCTGTCCCGACGGCACAGTTCTCCTGCGAGAGCGACAAGTCAGTCGTAGACCACACGTAGACAAATAGGCATGACTCTGTTCCCACAAAACTTCACAGACCGAAGCAGGTGGCAGACTGTGGTACACGGACCCATGCTCTAGGCCGTTCTGCTGTATCTCCCACAATTCAGATAGTGACCTTGGCCCAGACACGCATTGCGACCTTTGCAAACACACCGTCCCATCCCCCACTCACCCACTGCCCATCTTCCCACACGTGGCTTTTCTGCGTGATCGCCTATGACTCTGCCAACTCAGGCACCGGCCTGCGGTCCACTCCATGCTTCAGACTTCATGAGCCCAGGCAGAGGGAGAGTGGTAGAGATTGCTAAGGGCTTCTGGGAACTTCCCCCAGACCCTGGCCTCAACTCCCACCCAGCCCTGGGTAGCTGAGCTTGACATCAAACAGCCGTCCTCTTTTCCCTTATTTTTCCTCCTGCATGGCTTAACCAGCCTTAAACTTGAGCTGGGAGGCAAGGTGTGAAACAGAGCTCACTTCTCAGCATCACCTGACCAGTTCGGCCGGGAGGGGACAGGCAGTTTGTTCACATGGGTTCTCTGTGACTATAGGCTTCTCCAGCCCCCCACGTAGGGTTTGTCAGCCAGAGAAGATGGTACTGTCTTACCATCCAGCCTTCTCGGTATGAACCTGTCAGAAATACCTTGTGCCTGTTAGCACTGTAATTTACCCTGCACCACTGTCCTCACTCGGAATCAGAAAGGTTAATGACACTGAATCCCAAGACTCACTGATTGCCATGTTTGGCCCACTTCCTGCTTCCCCAGAAAGCACAAGACTGGTTGCTCTTTCCTTGGCTGACCTGGTAAGTTCCTGATGAATGCCCCAATGCCAGCTAATTCTCCAAGATTTCCTGGAGTGACTAGGCACGTGTCCTTGGGGTGCCTTCCGTAAATCTGCCTGATCTTGTGGGTCCGGTTCCGTACCTCAAGGTGTTTCGACTCCCTTTCTGTAATGTGTCTCATGAGTCTGCCGTGGGCTGCACTGCTGATTGGGGAAGAGAGAAATGTGTAACCAAAATGATGACCACAAAATGGCTTCTCGTGAAATCCCAGCTTTAGGACCTCACGATTGATTGACTCATTACACATCTGTGGAAACATATAGTATGCCAGATGTCTGCAAGGACCTGGGCTTACAGCTACCAGTAGGGTAGTTAACCTCTCTGCCATCACAGATTTGACCATTAAATCATCACGTCTTTAAGACGGTGTTAGGAAAGAAGTTTACATGGATATATACAGCAAATCCCCATGCGTATAACCATTTCCCTTCTAGGGAATCAGAGAAAGCTTCCCTGGAGAAGTGTCTCTGAGCTGAGAGTGGAAAGGAGAGAAGGAATTAACTGGATGAACAACTGGGTACAAGTTTTTCAGAAGTGAGGGCTGTATGTGCAAAGGCCCTGAGGCATGAGGGAACATGGACTGTGAATCAAGTGAAGAGAGGCTTATGTGGACAAGATGTAGGAAGTGGATAAACACACAGAACAAGGCTGGAGAGTCTGGCAGGCCCAGATGCCTTGGGACCTCAAGGGCCCAAGTTCTGCTTAAAAGCAATAGATCATCTTGGGAAAATTCTATGTTGGAAAGTGCCCTGATGAGATTACATTAGCTCCTAGACAGTTTCTCAGCAGTGGGGGAAGAAAGGGAAGAAAAAAGAAGTGAAGAACTCTACCAGGCTGCTGGGGTGGGAGGTAGAATATGAGAGCTAATATTTTCTGTGAGCAGATATGTGCATTATAGCTCAGGTAATTACTTTTCCAGCAGGCTAGTCCCCCCTGTGGTTTCCTTGCTATTCTCTCTCGGGCCTCTGGCAGCACGGGGTCTCCATGCCCCTGGGGTTTCTGGGGAGATGCTGTAAGCTGGAGCTGGACCCAGAAACGCCCTTTCCATTCTCTGGTAGGGGTTTGGGGGCTCAGGCCATTGGGCAGGGTAGCAGAGGGATCAGAAGTGTGCGCTTGGGGACTCACCAGAGTCTGAATGCAGCCGTCGCACGTACTGGCCCCGAAACCCTAAGCAGGTGGCTTGTCCTTTGTGCGCCTCTCGCTTCTCATCTGGAACACAGACAGCGTCACGCTTACCTGCCTCAGCCTTTGCGGTGAGGATTTAGCTGTGTAATTTGATGGGCCTCGCCGGATGCAGAACAAGTGGTCAATAAATCAGGACAGTAGGCTGACCTACCCTGGCCAGTTGACCACGTTGCCAATTGCGCAGGTGTAGAAGCCTCTTTCGTTGAGGCTTATCTGTAGTCCCTGGCACAGCGCCTGGCACATAGGAAGAGCTCAGCAAGCCCTTTATGCCAGGAGGACTGAAGGAGCAAACAAGTGGTCAGTGGTCGTCCCCTGCAATGCACCCGGCCGCCATGCCCACAGTCATTTATTCCTGTGTGGCGGAAGCTCGCGGATGGCGTGTCCCTCATCCTCCACCTCTGCAAGTATTCAAAGCGTTTCTGAGCTTGTTCCTCGGTTGAAGACTAGTGGCAAGGTTTTGTCTTTACTTATTTCTCTCAGCTAGAGGCATTTTCAGATTTCCCCACCATGAAAATGGAAAACATTCCAAAGCATCGGAGAGTCAATTTCAAAAGAACAATGAGCCGTGGTGGGTTCTCACAAATCTTCAAACTGGCTCCGCCGCTTCTCCACTTAACTGGGGGTGCCAGCACGGACGGGGGGTGGGGGCCCATGTGGGAGTCCAGCAGGCCAAGGGGTGTTGACACATCACACTTGTGCGGCAGCCTGCTGGCTTCCCTATAGCCTGGAGAGGGTCCAAATCCCAAGCGATCCCCCGCCTTTTTTTTTTTTAAGATTTTATTTATTTCTTAGAAAAAGTGAGCACGAGGCAGGGAGGAGGGGCAGAGGGATAGGAAGAAGCAGGCTCCCTGCTAAGCAAGGAGCCCGATGTGGGACTCGATCCCAGGACCCCGGGTCAACACTTCAGCAGTTAACCGACTGAGCCACCCAGCACCACCCCCGCCCTGGCCTAGTGATCTCTTGATGTCCAATGGCCGGGAACTAAGCTGTCCCCATGTTCCATGAACAGGGCTGAGGGGTAGACCGTCCACCTTCCCTGGGTTTCCTTGGCTAAGCCTCTGGGCCGCAGCCCTGGGGCTTTGAGGCCCATGAATGTCCCTGCCTCTGTCTCAGCTGGCGCAGGTCATGTAACTTTTCAGTCCTTCCTCATCTGCAGAATGGGTGAGAACAGAAGTCCCTACTACTTGAGGTTGTTGGGAAGGCAGAATTCGAGGGGATATGAGGGGATTCGTATCTGGTTCCTGGAGCACGTGACACCTGTCCTCAGTAGTTAGCATCAGCGGCGCTGCTCCTGGATAATTGAGCCAAGCTTGGGGAGACTCAGTCAGTCCATTGTAAAATGGAGCTAATGCTCCCCTTTCTAGAGAAGTTGGGAGGGTAAATGTATAGTGTGTACGAAATGTTTACGATATACCAAGCACAGTCGGTATTGTAGCCGTGTTATGGGATCCCTTTTTCCGTGTGTAATATTGGGGCTCAGCCGATAGAAGTCACCATGAGTGACATTTTATGCATTCACAGTGTTAGCCAGCCAACCATTACTCCAGTCCCAGACATTTTAATATCCCCAAAGGAAACAGTCTGGCCCATAAGCAGTTGCTCCTAATTTCCATGCCCCACCCCCCGTCCCTAGGTCCTGGCAGTCACCCAGTGTCCATGGGTCTACCTATTCCAGATACGTCATATGAATGGAATCATGTAACATGTGGTCTTTTGTGCCTGGCTTGTCTCATTTTGCACGATGTTCGCAAGGCCCATCAGCGTGGTGACAGGTGTCCATATCGCGCTCTGTTGTATGGCAGAATAATATCCCGCTGTATGGATGTACCACGTTTGGTTTATCCGTTCATCGCTCAGTGGGCATTTGGATTATATCCTCCTTTTGCCTATTGTGAATAGTGCTGCTATGAATATTTATTCAGAAGTTTTTGTTTGAACACCTGTTTTCAATTTTTCTGGGTATTATGGTGACTTTTTAACATACGCGGTTCCGGTTCAACTGTCTAACAGAGAAAAGGAAGAAAGAATAAAAAGATAAAGTAGGAAAAAGGACTTCCAGCTTCTGAGGGTTTCCTTGTTTTTGGCTGACCTCAGCCCTTGGAGGGCCAGCAAGGGAACCAACCGTAGAGAGAGGTTGGGCTTGGCTTTGTTCTCAAGCTCTTGGGCCGTGTCAGCATCCCAAGGGCTTGGCTCCCCCCATCCCCCAGAAAACACCTGTTGAGTCTGTGCCATGGTGTGGCGTGCCTGGGGACCAGCCATCCTTGTCCTTCCTTCGGAGGGAATCAGTAACAAGAGCTCTGGGATAGTCAAGCACTTCCTGTATGTTAGGCTCTGGGCACAGCCTTCACACACATGATCTCATGGGTTCTGTGCCCCATTCAGACAAGGCCACTGAGGCTCAGGCACACAGGTCACCTGATGCAGAGCAGTGTCCCTGCATCTGGCTGTCACTCATCTGGGTGTGAGGCATGGGTGCCTGCCCGTGCGTCTGCCTTAGCAGGAAAGGGATTCTGTGTGCGTTTGTAAATTCCATTTCAGGAACCTGGCACAGCCTTTGGGATTCCATTCAACATCTGTCCGTCTAGGTATTAAGCAACTATTAGGTGCCAGATACTGTGCTAGCCAAGCCTTTCTGAGCTGGGGTTCCTTATCAGAACCTCAGAACACAGAAAATAATCAGAATGACTATTTCCTTGGTTCCTGCAAGGATGCTACAAAACTAGCACCATTCGTAATGCATAGGAGAGAAGCTAATCCAAGACATAGAGTGGATTCCTCGAGTCACCAGGGATCAGTTCTCACAGAGATTTGCTTCTCAGTCATCACTGTTCTCCAGGACCTAGAACAGTACCTGACATGTAGGAGGTCTAACATTAATATTTGCTGACTGACTGAATGAGGATATAGTGATGGGAACAAAGCAGATCTGCTCCTATCTGGAAAGCATCCTGTTTTAGAATTTGTAACATATTCGTCTTTTATAGTCCCAACCATGTAAATACTGAAGGACCAGTGCTGCAAAGTATTTTATCAGTGATCAATGGACCCGTAGCAACACCTGTGTGAGCGGGTGTTCAGAATAGTCCCAGATGCCATTAAATTCTTTTTTCTTTTTTTTAAGATTTTATTTATTTATTTGACACACAGAGATAGTGAGAGACAGAGCACAAGCAGGGGGGAGTGGCAGACAGGCAGGCAGAGGGAAAGGGAGAAGCAGGCTCCCTGCTGAGCAAGGAGCCCAATGTGGGGCTCGATCCCAGGACCCCGGGACCATGACCTGAGCTGAAGGCAGACGCTTAACTGACTGAGCCACCCAGGTGCCCCTTAAATTCTTCTTTCTTAAGAAACACTCCATCAGCGTCTATAGGAAGACAAGGGGAGAAGGAGCGAGGTATTACCTCTGAGCAGATACTTGAGGAATACCTATAAACGAATGACCTTTACCCAAAGAGCCGGCAGCCTGAGCCCATGTACAGTCAGATAAAACCAAATTACCCCCGTTGAAACAGGTCCATGCAACTCAAAGTGATACCAGTGGTTTAAAAAGCTGAATTCATGTCTAGCTTCAGAACTCAACACAATTTGGGGCACTTAAGAAATGCTCAAAAATGTAAAGAAGGAAAAGGGAGGAAGAGAGGGAGGAAGAAAAGAAGGCAGGGAGGGAGGGAAGGAGAAAGGAAACGTAATTCACAGCCCCAGCAGTAACACAGCACATAGCTACCCTGATTCCAACCGGCCCCTGTGCTCAGTGCTCAGCCTACATGCACCATTCTCTCTATCTTCAGGACAGCTCTACAGAACGTGTCCTGTCAGGATGGTGCCCATTCCTCAGAAGTGAAGAGTGATGCTCCACGAGAGGGTTCCTGCCCAAGGTCAGACAGCCTGATGAGAGCAGAGCTCAGCTAGTCCTTCTACAGAACATTGGTCCTATGCTATCCTCTGCCCTCCCCACCCCAGCAAAATAGGAATCTGAATTGGTCATCTCCTTTCATCACGTTTGAACTTTGATTGTTAAGCTACTAAGTTTTTTACGCCCGGTTGAAACTTCACCTGATGTGGAAAGTAGGGGACACTGTCTCCGCTCTGGTGAAGTCCCAGGTGAGCCACCCAGTGGAACCTGGGGCTGCCCCAGACACAGTTGGAGAACCAGTAATCTATACAATAAATTCTCTTCTAGAACATGTCACAAATTTTCTGGTTCTGAGGATTACTACCTCAGAGCCTGTGTCCTCTGTTTGAATAGCCTGATGTTTTGTATAATTTCTTATCAAACCTCTGAAATAAACAAACAGGCTTAGAATCTGCAGGGAAAATATATACTAAATGCAGCATGTCCTCATTTTCTAGTCTCTTGAGCCAAGAATCTGTGTCCCCTTGAGGTTTGCAGAGGCAGCTATGGCGTGGCTCCACGTTTGTTTTTCCACAGAGGAGTGTGTGGCTTCCCTTCTGTGTTACAGTGCATTTTGACCTTGTTCCAGCACAGACAGGCTAGTGAACCTGGCAGGCTGCCAAGGCAATCAGCGATAGTCAGCTGTCCTTCGAGCTCAGTGCTGTCCTCAGGCCGTCAGAACCAACCTGACCCTGAAGTTCTAGGGGACAGAGATCTTTATAACATCCTACCCCCTGCAGAATATAGAACCTAGTCCTGGAGAAGTAAAAATGATTAGACCGGCACTAGGAACAAAAGCTAACATTGTAGCATTCTGTGGGAGCTCTGTGTGTTCTGTTGCTTTCCTCTGCCCACCATTCCTCCCACTCCTAGTACCAGCATCCCTGTGAGCCTGGAGTTTTCAGTTGCAGGCAATGCTGAATGTCCTCTCACTTCACTTAATCCTCACAGCAACCTGATGAAGTAGGCATTATCGTCCTCAGCTTTAAAGATGAGGAAAATGAGCTGCAGATGGCAGAAATCACCTGTGGGAGGCCACACAGCTAGTAAATGGTAGAACCAGGACTTGAACTCACAACTCTCTGGTCTCAGGTCTCATTATTTTAACCACTCCACATACCCATATGTTTATTGTTGGTGCATTAGGGACACCCATCTGGTGAGACTGGAATAGATACATTGTTACTGGAGGCCAGAGCCTTCCTTTGCACAAACTCAGGGGAATGTGGAATGGTGAAAATAAAAATCTCTTCTCAGCCTTACACACAGAGGGAAAGTTGAGCTGAGAGTACTGCTAGGCACGTAGACATGTAGGATGAAAGGATGGAGGTGTGGCAGGTGGTGGGCATGCCTTTCCTCTGGCATTTCTAAGCAGAGGGTATGGGAACTTCCTGCTGAGTGCTTCTCGCAACACTCAGGCAACTCAGATACCATTTTTATCCCCATTTTGCAGATTAGAAAACAAAGGTTCGGCCCCCTCTGGGAAATTGCTTAACATCAAATAGAAACAAAGTCGCAAAGAGCACGGGGAAATCTCTGAATGCAGCGCTCATTGTAGCAAAATGTGACTTTCTTGCTTAAATCACCTCTACTTTTAAGATTCAGTCTTTCTCTGTCATCCAAAGCAGGCCTCCTCTTGTTCTGCTCCCCACCCCCACCCCCCATCCCCGCCCAAACCACATCCAATAGCTGGCTGTAATCAGTCATTGTAAGGGGATGCGGAATTTGGTTAACCAAATGTTCTGCTCATTTGAGATGTCTCGTGGCATCTGAGGACAACCAGATTTCAGAAAATTAAAATACAATCAGATAGACTCCACACGCGTGCGCTCACACACACGAGGCTGAATGGCAAGGCAGCTCTCCATTCACGATGGCGCAGCTGTCCCAGGATCAGGCATGGCCTCCTGCTGATTCTTGTCAGTTACCTTTCCATTACAGCTGTCTGCAGGAAGGGCTGACACCTTAAGAGTTCCCACTGATGGAACGTCAGATAAACTGCCTCTTAGAATGGCTTATGTATGTTTAAAATGAAAAATGTGTGTCTTACAAGTGCTCTGTGAAAGTGGTGAGGCTTTGAGAAATGGTTTGCCAGTTCCCGCAAATGCCATGAGCGTGTTTTAATTCTGCATCGTTTCCACCAGTAACAAAAGGATAAATCCAATCAAAAGTGTTTGAGTTTTATTAGCCAGGTGGTTCCCCACTTTGCCTGCCTGCCTGCCTTTGTGGAGGGGAAGAGCTGCTCCCCAGTATCTCCGGGAGGCTCTGTGCTCTATCTCACCTGGGACGTTACCCCATATCACAAAAATCTCCCTGTCACCTTCCCCGTTGTCTTGTGTGCTTCTAGAGGACAGGGACCATAACCGCCTTGTCCACTGCTGATCCAGGTATCTGGCACCTGACCTATCAGAGAGGTAAGAAGCCATGTTCCCAGGAAAGCAAAGTTTTATTAGAGTTTTCCAAGTCACAGTTATGAGGAAGCACAGGACGTTTAGAAAACTTCACATAACCCCAAAGATTGAGTGAGCAGGCCAGCTCGAGAACCACTTTGTACACATTGTCTTGCAGGTGATGGGGAGCTACTAAAGGATATTACTAAATAGAGAAGAGATATGATCAGACTTAACATTCTAGAAAAATCCTATGACTGCTTTCCAGAAGATAGCTTAGAATGCAGTCTGAAAACTGGAGTGACATTTTGTCCAGTTCGCTTCTCCCTGGGTGCCCAGCTGTGGCTGTAATTTTGTCCATCGGGTCCAGGAAGAGCTACAGTATCTAGCTTTTTCCATACGTTTTCTCCTGTATCTTAACAAAACTGGGTCTCGCTGCAAAGCTTTGGCTGTATTCAAATCAGGGACTCTCCTTCTCTTGTCTCCAAAGCTTTTTTTTTGCTCTTGACTCTTCTTTAGAGAGTTCTGAACTTGATCTTTCTTCTTCCTGTTCTGGAATTCTGGCCTTTCTGAGAGATGCACTAGCAGACAAGAAGACTCCATAAGGTCCAAGCATAACCTTCTTGGAAGGTGGCCAACAGAGCGATGGCAGGGTCCCCTCTCCACCTCCCCCCACACACCCAAAAAGAAATAAGCCATGTTGAAAAATGGGTCCGAATCCATTTGTGAGCTGGCATGGGGTGAGAGGAAATCCAGTGGCTAGGGCTCAGATTTTAGACAAGCAGAGCAGAAAGGCCCCAGACGCAGGACAGGAGGCTTTGTCTACATGCAGCTCGTGTTCACAGACAGTTCCCTGGAAAGGAAGTAGGAGGCCTCAGAAAGTGCCTGTCATTTCCGTTTCCAGTGCTTGTTTTGTGGCTCTCGTTCTAGGGAAATGGAGTGGACTCGTACAGCTGATCCGCCCCGAGAAGAACAGGTTTGCAGAGCCCTAGCTCTGGACCTGGGGTGCCTGGGTCTGAGTCAGCACTCCATTTCCCCTGCAAGACATTGGCCAAGTCCTTGAATCTCTTTGTGTCTCACTTTATTCATGTATCAGCTAGTTCCTGTTTGATGGGGTAATTGATGAAATGGGGAGGGGCACTTAACCCTTTGTAGGCAGCACAGGCAAGATTCCTCTGTTGTTACTGTTTTCTCCTGCTTCATGGGCTTCATGGCCCCACATCGCCCCTCGTCCGAAGATACAGGCAAGGGCATATCTGGTGGAGGAAAGGACGTGGGCAAAGGCATGGAGAGACAAGGGAATGATGGAGCCCCTCCCGGAAGGCAGACACTGCGCTGGGCGCCGCACCCACGAGCCCTACATGCCCGTGCTGTGCTCGGGTATTTGTTAGGAATGCCAGTCAGTATTTGCCAAACATCTACCATGTATCAGGTCCTGGAGGAACGAACAGAATTAGACCCCATGCCTGCTCATCTCACAACTATTGCCAGGCCCTGAAAAGCATTGTCCAAGGTGACCATGTTGACAATCCCTGTGCTGTTAACGGACAGATGGACACCAGCTGCAGCAGCCGCCCCAGGCACTGGATAGTTTTGGGCACCCCCCCCCACACACACACACCCCACTTGCTGCTTGACAGAGGCTCATTTGCGTCCCACTGGTTGCTGCTATGACAGGGAGGCCGGAAGGACCCTGCCAGGCCTGGCCAGCCTGCCCGAGAAGCGCACCAGCCTTCCCAGGACAGTGGCCCCATCCATCGTTTTGCAGTCTCCTTCTCCCTCCCCACACTGCTGGGAGCCCCACCCTGGGCCCTGGGGGTAGCCTCAGTCTGTGCAGTGTGTCTTTCTAAGAGCAAAGAGGACCAAAAAGCGCCCTTTGCATAAACACTTCCACATGTGGGAATTTAATCCTACGAAAATCTATCCTACCCAGATACGGAAAGATAAATGTGGAAGGATGCTGGCCTCATAGGCACAGTATCTGTAAGGGGCGGGGGAGCAAATACCCTAGATGTCCATCACCAGGGGCTCTGTCCATTCCGTGGGATTCCGTGTCACCATTAGAAGGATGAAGTCTCCTTGTATGTGCTGATTAGACAGCACAAGCCATGGACGTGTACGTTCCCATTTACGTAATAAAAATGAACGTGGGTACTAGAGCATCTGCTTCATAGGATTGTCACAAGGACTGAGTGGGCTAACAGGTGCAGAGTGCTGAGGACAGGGCCCTGTCGTCGGCCCGCACTGCCAGATGCTATTGTCCTGTTGTTCTTGCTCTTATCTGTCTTGCTGCAGACGAAGCTGGGGACCATGAACTTCAGAAGCACAGGAAAGGGTTACATTGCCCCCAACCCCACCATCATGGCTTTCTGTACGCTTGGGCTCCTCATGAAAGGACAGAGTATGGGGCGCCTGGGTGGCTCCCTTGATTAAGTGTCTGCCTTCGTCTCTGGTCATGATCCTGGGGTCCTGAGATCAAGCCCCACATCAGGCTCCTTGCTCAGGAGAGGGTCTGCTGCTCTCTGTCCCACTCCCCTTCTTTGTGCTCTTTCTATCAAATGAAAAAAAATTTTGTTTTAATCTCTTATTAAAAAAAAAAGGCGGGGGAGGGGCTCCAAATCTGACATCACTCCTGTGATCCCACAGCTCTTGACAGACCCAGGTGCCGCCTTCTCATTTTGGTTTGCCTGGGACCATCTGATTTTAAAACTAAAACATCTGTGTCCCGGACACCCAGCCAGGATGGTTGGCCACTCTCCGTATCCCCCTGGTGGCCCAGGTGCTTTAGAAGGTACAAAGACACGCAGTCATTATGGCTGCTCATGTGTCACAGGAAAAAGACCTATAAATGGTAAATCAGAATGACTCAGCCTCAAAAAGGGAAATTCTGACGCTTGGTATGACATGCATTTTCGTACCATTGACAGACACCCTAGGGTCCCACTTGCACGAGGTTCCTGGAGTTTGACTCCTCTGTGAACTTGTTCACAGAGACGGGACGTAGAATGCTGGTTCCTGGGGGCTGGGGCTGGGAGCCATGGGGACATGGGGAGCTCCTGCTTCCAGATGTCAGACATTCAGTTTCACGAGATGAAAAGCGTTCCGCAGATAGATGGTGGTGATGCTCGCAGAACAGTACGAATGTACTTCAGACGCCTGAGCTGTGCGCTCAAAAATGGTTAAGACTGCAGATTTGATGTTCTGTGTATTTTACCACAATTTAAGATTGGAGAAAGGTACATCAGGTACTACAAATATTGTTGCACAGGGCAGAGCTAAAGTACTGTTTAAATTGAACGTACCTATGAAACAACTGTGCAGATGAGACGCTAGGGGGAAGAAGCTGGGGAAGTCGGTATGCCCTGTGCTCAGACGGACGGTGCCTTCACCCTCCCACCCCTCCCGGCCCAGCGCCGTAGTCCTCCCTCTGCTGCCGCTCGCACACTTGTTTACCCCTCCCGTGGCCTACCCAGTGCATCCACAAGGGCTCGATCCAGGGCCCTGTGGGTTCTGCACAGACTCCGAGCCGTTAAGCCCTTTCTCCTGACATTCACAAAGATCCTTATGCTTCACTTTTGCCTTAGCAGTGGTCATGAGCACCTCTGCCAGATTCTTCCCAGTATCAGACGGAGGGGTTCTGGACTCTTGCCTGGCAGGCAGGAGGGACATAGAGCAGTTCAGCTGGTGCTGTGCGTGCTTTCTCCAGGTGGAGGCTGGGCTCGCCCCATCCCCTCCTCGGGCTGCCCCCACGTGGCCAGCAGACCAGCACGGCTGCGACTGGGCTCCTGGGCACTAGAAGGACCTGAGAGCTGAACCATGCCACCCTCGTCCTGTGTGTCCTCATGCCCAGGGCCATGATACATCTTAGACACACACATTGTTGAGGTGGTCCTCTGCGAGCCACCCTAATGCTGACACCAGCTGGGAGACCATGGACGAGTCCCTTCTCTGGGGCATTTCCCCAGCCACACTCGGCAGGGACATCCCCTGGGTCTTACACCCAGAAAGTTTTCCAAGTTCAAATCTGGTTGGGTCATTATACTCCTGTCTCCTGCTCGAAATGTCTTCAGCTTCTGATATTCAGGATGGTAATAATACCATGAACTAACAGCTAACATTTATCAAGGGCTTACTGTATGCCCGGTGCTACTGCCCAGGTCTTTGGTGCGTTACTTTATTGTATAATCCCAACACCTGAGACTTACTAAGATGAAAGTAACTGGCTACAAGTCTGGGCTTTCAGGAACAGGCCTTGGGGAGAAGATGAAGAAAGAAAGAGGAAGAGAATTAACCACCATATTCACACCTCACTAAAAGCAGCGCTTCTTAAACTTTGAAGGGTACACGCACCCCCGGGAATCTCGTTAGAAAGCCGATTTTAACTCCATAGGTCTTGGGCGGAGCCAGAGGTGCTGCGTTTCTCATAGCAGTGGGCTGCTGCTGCTCGCCCCCAGATCAGGCTCTGATTGGGGAGGCCTCGGAGCACCTCCTTCATTCACTCTTTCTCTCACGCATTCATTCACTCCCTCACTCCGTTCCGGAAGCAGTCTAGTAGCAAAGGGCGTGATGGGCTTTGACATTTGGAACCAGCTTGTGATTCTGGTTCTGCACTTGGCTAAGCAGTGGCTTCTCTGAGCCTCAGTCACCCATCTGCAAAATGGGAATGAAACTCCCATCTCAGAGAGTCTCGGTGAATAGTGAGATGCGATAAAATGTGGCAAAGTTGGCCCCAGGGTCTCAGGCACGGTGGGCATTTCGTAAATGGTCATGGTTCGAGAGCTGTTTTTACTGGTTCTTTTGTTGTTTGATTCCAACAGAGATTTTGACTGGGTTCCAATAGGTTTATTTATATGACAGCAACTTCTTCATTGAAATAAATCTCTTCCTTATCAAAATACATCATTTATTTTAACATTTACTTATTTACGTACTTCCGTGAAGACATCCCAGTGGCTCTGAAGGCTGCCAGTGATGGGCCCAGAGTCACCATCCTGAATCCGAGGAACGGGCGTGGACGGGGAAACGTGTCTTCTAATGATTTCCACAAAAGGTGGAGATGACGAGCCGTGGGAGTCACTCGGCAAATGACTCCACCAGAAAGGAGGAGTGAGAAATGGATTGGGGGGGGGGCGCTGGTATTGGGTAAAATGTCAGCAGATCACAAACCGTTAATTATCCAAGGAGAACTAAGTATTATGTAGGCTCTTACAGACAGGCCTCTGAAAGCAACAATAAGAAAACGTGGGCCCCGGCCGAATCGCACGTCCCCTTGAAGAAGGGCTGGGGAGACGAATTTTAGCATGCCAATCAGGCGTTCTACGCTGAGGGAGAGGGAGAGGGAGGGGGCTGGGGGCCCCCAGGGAGGGGGGCGAGAGGGGGACTCAGGGATCCCCTCGCCCCGCCAGTCCGTCCAAACCAGGCACACAGTGCCTTGCTTTGAAAGGCAGCCTTCTCCCCAGGTCGGGGCCTGGAATCTGCAGCCCCCTCCCTGGGCGCACCCCCCCCCCACCAAGATGTCATCTTTTGAGACGATTTCATGTGGAAGCATCGCTAAGTAAATTCGCTAAATGCCTATTCATCCCCGTCAGATGGGGGCTCGGTGAAGCAGTAAATGTGAAAATGGCCCCAGCTCAGGGCCTTGAAAGGAGCTTTCTGGGGTTGCCAAATGGAGCTGCGGCCGCTGACCCTGGGAGGCCTGAGGCTTTGCGCACAGGGCCCGGGAGCCACCGCCTGGCCCCTCCAATCCTCCCCCTGAGGCCGCTGAGAGGCCCTATTTATTATTCCTGCTGCCAGGGACCCATTCAGAGGTTAACTTGTCCCCGTATTCATCAGGACGACAATAATGAACTGTCGCGGAGTGGCGAGGGGTTTGGTAAATAGGAACCGCTAAGACCTGGCAAGGGAGCGGGCCTCTTTACGGTTTGGAAAAAGACATCGTTTTCTTTCTTTCTTTCTTTCTTCTTCTTCTTTTTTTTTTTTTTTTTTTTTTTTGTATGGACTGAGCTCATTTCCACCTCTCCCAGCAAATTCCAGAGGGGCTCTGCCCACAGCTGCCCATAACTTGGTAGGAGGCTCGTGGGCTTTCCCTGACAGCATGCGGGCACGGTTGTCCACACAGGAGACCCATCATTTTGCAGACACGTGGGGTTAGCCTTTTGTCTGCGTCCCTGGGATTCACCCCTCTGCGACCCCGTGGGGCTTGGCTTGCTGCGTGTGTGCCAGGTACACACTGGGGTGTACCGGGGTTTCCCAGACACTGCTGGAACGGCTGGCTGTGAGTCGGGGTTCATCTCACTGGCAGGATGGGACATCGGCAGTGCTCGTTATCACTGCAGCGTCTCTTAACTGCTCGGTGCCCCCTCTGCTGGAATTAGGAGTTGGTCAACATGAGTCATCCAATCACAGAACGGGCTGGCGGTGGCGCTAGGAGTTGCAGGGAAATGAAGGCAGTGTGCCGGGTGGGGGCCGCTCAGACCCGATGGCGGGAGGCGGAAGGCGCTGAGCCCTTGGGTTTATTGCACACCTACTATATGCCCAGTTGTCTGTACGCTGTATGTGCAGAGAGCCCGCTATCTGCTGGGCGGTCAGGGGAGTTCAGAGAAGGAGGTTTAATTACTCACCCTTGGACACACAGCTGGGTCAGGAGTGGAGCTGGGATCTGTCTCCAGACCTTTCTGCTTCGAGAGCCCAGGCATTGCTCTCCGAGGCACCCACCTGCCTCCCAGCGGTCTGGTGGCCCTCTGTTCTGTTCCCAAGGACGTCCTTCCTTTCCATCACCTCCACCCTGTCTCCCACTATGAAACAGTGGTTAACCCTTTCCTTCTTAAGTAAAAATCGCTGAGCAGAGAGCCCTGATGGTAAAGGAGCTGTCACTTCAGCACCGTTTACCTGTTTGGGTTTATTCAGCAGAAGAGATGACTGCATTTCTGGCAGATGGAGACCCGTGTGACTGCCTTTTAAAATACTGTCACAGCTGTATGCACAAGCTGATTAGCTGTGACTACACTGCCTGTGCCGAGATTGATGGCGATAAATTTGGGATAACAATGCTGGGAACGACATCATCTGTTTGGATCACACTTCGTATTTTTCAAAGCTCTCTCAGTCGGTAGCCCAGTGGGTATCAAGGACTTGGTATCATTCATCCAACAACCCTACTGTAGCTCCTACTGTGTGCCGGGGAGGAGCAAATCCCACTAGGTTCTGCCGTCATGGAGCTTACATCATAATATAAGCCAATTTAAACGTAGTCCACGGTCTCTGGAGGACTCTAGAGGACTCTGACCTTCCTCTTGGTTTGTTTCCACAGGACAAATGACCAGCTGGTGGCATTTCTCTCCCGGTACCGAGATATGAATTTCCTGAAGTCACACGGCCGGGACAACGCAAGGTAGTACATCTTACTCCCCAAAACAACCTTGTGCAAAATGGAAATGAAAATCTGTGTGATCGTTTGGGACTTCCTTCCTGGTTTGGTACAGCCGGAGGAAAGTAGATAGTGGGAGAAAGGCATGACTCAGCCCCTTTCACATAGGATCTGAGATGGTCTCCCGCATTAGCCAAGGACAGGGATAATAGTGCATCTCCTCGCATGATAGGCCTTTACACCTATCTCAGATAGATAGATAGAAAAGATAACTTTTCTGAGTCCGTTATCTCATTACGGCCATCCTTTGAGGTAAATAGGGCAGCCATCATTACTCTCTACTATATTGGTGGGAAGACCAAGGCCCAGAGTTTAAGTGATGGCCTCAGTTCATTGGGTCAAAGATGCGCGGCCATCACTGGTCATCTAGTCATTCAGCAAATACCTGCCCCGTGCCACCACGTGTCAGGCAGCCTTCTAGAGGTGAACAAGACCAAAAGCCTCCTTCTCGTAGAATTTACTTCATAGGGAGAAAGAGTCTCTCGCCAGCATGGAGTTGAGCTCAACTATCGTGACTTCCTCTCTCTGTCCGTGCCAGTGGCTTACCCTTGCCGCCTAGGACATGGGCAGAGGTTCGAGGCACCAGAAGCCCCATCTGAATCCACTGCACCTCACTCACCTATGAGTGAAGCCGAACAGCTTTGAGGCACGTCTGTGTCTCTGGCTGGAGGTCAGCTAGAAGGGAATCAGTCTCGAGCGCCCCCTCTAGGGCAGATCACAGGCTCAGTCTCCCCATCCCCAGGTTCATTAGCAAAGCCCAGCCCAGGATCACTCTGGGAGTGAGGCTGGGAGGGAGGTTTTTTGCTAGCATTGAACTCAAACCATAACCTGCCAGCATATGGGATAATTTGAGCGCATTCCTGTGTTGGTTTGGTTTTGTTTTGCTTTGATTCCAGTGCTTCATTTAAAAGTGAATAGCCCATGTAAAAGTAGTCAAGTTTTCCATGCGATCCGGATTTCAGTTCCTCTTAAAAGATCCTGGTGTCTGCTCACTCTGGGCCTGAGTTTTCCCACTGGGAGGCTCTGATCGGGTCATAGACAAAGCCTTTGTCCTCCAGGTCACTGCGGTCCTCACCTGTCCCCTTTCCCTACCTGGCCCCCTCTGGCCTTCCGGTTTGCGATCTGTGCTTTGGGTCTTCTCTGCCAGGCCTGATGGAGGCGCGCTTTGGCTGGCTTGGGAACGCTGTTCACCCAGTTACCCAGGCAGGCAGCAGGGGAGGGACAAGAAGCAAAGCCGTGAGCTCCGTCTCCGGGGCTCTCCAGATGTAACCCCGAATCCTTCATGTTGTCATTTCCGAAATTCTTTGATTTCATCCAGCTGTTAGATTGTTCCTATCCTACCGACAGCCTGAATTTTTTTACATTTCGAAGGAACCTGACTTGAGGGTGCTCTCTAAATCAGCCCAGATGAGTATGTTCCACCAAGAAGGGTATCAAGGCCTGGGGTAGACTCAAGAATTGGAGCCACTGGGCATTGTGTTCCTAATAAGTGCCCTGCTCCACTGACCCTTTCTAGGGGATCCAGTTTCATTCTTACATCCATTCTGTGCAAAGTAAGAATTACTATCCCCATCTGTCAGGAGAAGAAAGGGGGTCTTTGGGAATCTAAATGATCTTGCCAAAGTTACACAACTGGTAAACGCCAGAATTTGAACCCAGTTCTCTGCCCCCAGAGCCCAGGTGGAGCAAGGCGGAGCTGAAAAAGATTCCATGCAGGTGTTAGTTATCAAAACTGGCCCAGATGTCGGTGTCTAGGCCCATTCTCTAGGTGGAGAATGAAGACTCTTCTTCCCCGACACGTAACCTTGTAATACGTGTTTGGTGCAAAGTGGCATTGTGAGAGAGGAGCCTGTTGTAATTTGATGGCCTTGGGTCTGAATTATGTCTGCCCTAGTGTTATTATGCACCCTCGTCCATATTTATTCTCTCTCCATTCTTTCCAGGCCCTGTGCTTGGGACTGGGGATAGCACAGAGGTTAAAACTCATGAGCTTTGAGGTTGTACGTCCTGGACTGGAGTCCTGCTCTGTCCTGTCCTAGCTGTGTTGAATTCGGCAGGTGACTTAACCTCTCTGAGCCTGATCCCTTACCCGTATAATGGAAATATTACTAGACCTACCCCTGCGGGGTTGAGGGGATTCAGTGGATGCTGCATCTAAAGCATCCAGCATGTAATAAATGCCACGTGACGATGGTGACGTCAGGCCATGATGAACAGAGGATGAAAATATTGCTGGTGGAAGAGATAAGCAGTTGGTGCTGGGACCAGAGCCAAGCCTCTGGATGTGGGAGTACGTCCGGTCTAGTTGACATGCATGGGTGGTTGACAGGTACCCCACTGGCGTAGGACAAGGTGAAGGTTCAGGCTAGGATGTGGATCACACCTCCTCCTGAAACCCTAAAACCCAAGGCTCTCTGAACAGAAACGCTCACAAGTTCTGCTACCCGTGAATGAGCCCTTGGCTGGTTTTCTCTCACTGAGATGAATGAAGGGCAGTAATTGAGTATTAATTTTGTAGTAAAATGAGCCATCATCTGCCCCCCTCTCCTCTCCATCAGCTGGGGCCTCACCTGCTGCGTGAGCCAGCCTAGCCACAGCGCATGCTCTGTCATCCCCTCCCCAGGGCACAGAGCTGGCCATGGCTTAGCTCCAGTCCCTGAGCGGGTGGTGTGTCACAAAGGGCTCTGGGTGGCAGATAACCAAAACCCAGCTGAAACTAGGCTAAGAGAGTAAAGGATGTTAATGAAAGGAGGACGTTGGTGTCTGACTTCAGGTAGGGCTGAATCAAGCGGTTCAGATGACCCTCCCTCAAGTCCAGACTCCATTAGTTCTTTCCCTTTCCTCTCCTTTTGTGGGTTGTTTTTGGCTGTTTAATTTTTACTATTATTCCTGGAGAGGGTTAAAGAAAAAATAGACACATCTAACAGCCAAATAGTTCAATAGCAGGAATCTTCTTGTCTTTTTCAATTGGGATGTAATTGACCTAACATTGGATTAGCTCCAGGTGGAAGACATAACAATTCGTTATTTGTATATGTTGCAAAATAATCACCGTAAGTCTAGTTAACTGTCCGTCACTGCACATGGTTCCAGTTTTTCCTTGTGATGAGAACGTCTCAGATCTATTCTCTTAGCTGCTTTCAAATACGTGATACAGTATTACTGACTGTATGTCACGTCCCCGGGACTTATTTATTTTACAATTGGACATTTGTACTTTGTGACAACCTCCTTACCTTCTTTTAGTTCTTGTTTCCTTTGTGTTGGTTTGATTTTTCTGGCTCCAGATGGTGACCCTTTGCAACTTACTAGCCTCGTTTTACAGATGAGGAAACAGAGAGGTTAAGTAACTTGCTTAAGCGCACTCAGGGCAGGTCTGGGACTCAAGCCTGGGGTGGGGAGGGTATCCCTAGAGCCCAAGGTCATGACCCCTATATGATGCAGCCTGTCTGTGCTCTGGGCCTGCCTTCCTCCCATATGCTGGGTGGCCTCGAGGCAGACACTCTGCTACTCTGGGCTTCCATTTTCTCCCTTTCAAAACCAAAGGGGATGAACAAGATGGTCTCCAGAGGCCCTTCCCATTCGGATGCTCTCCACTCCCAGACCAGCCCTTGTAAAAGACATTGTGACAAAGGCAAAGAGTTTGAAAGACCAAACGATGTGGAGAGGCCAGAGCAAGCAGTGAGACACAAAATAGGCCACGGGGTGCCTTGGTTTTTAATTCCACGTGTTTCCTAATAGCAGTGCTGACCTTCTGTCCCCATCTCCAGCCCTTGGCAGCCAATTTGGATCCCCAGCTCCAGCTGCGAAGAGATGGCATAAAGGCAAACTAATATTTTAACAGCCGCCAAATTGGTCCCGACTGTTCCTGTAATTAAATGACGGGGAGTGTTGTGTTCACTGTTTCTCCTTACTTTCCTCCAAAAAATAAAGTAACCAGATACAGGGAAAGACAGGCAGCTCAGTTCATGTTTTCCCAGCGAGCCCCTGGAGGGCGAGCAGAAGCAGGTGCTCTAAATAAAGTCCGCCATGAGCCTCAGTGGGCAGGTCCTAGCAGATGCCCCCCAGAACTCCTGGATTCTGCTCAGGGGGCACGTGAGATGTTTCCCAGATGTCCGCAGCCTGGGGCTGGGGCAGCCCCTGACAGGGGACAGAAAGGGAAAATCCTTTCCATCAGCCAGAATAGGATTTCCTCCTGGGTCCATCTGAGCTCCCCGCCTGATCTGAGGTCCCAGGACCCCCATGCTGAGCCCAGGGACGCAGTGCCGTGCGGGGCTAAGCACTTGCCCGCTGGAGGCTCAGCACCTGTGTCGAGATGCCGCCTCTGTCATCGAGTCAGCCGTCGGACTCCCGCAAATGGCTTTGCCTCTCCATGCCTCTGTTTGCTCATCTTTATATCATCTGATCAGGGAGGTCGGGACGGTGGAGGACTGAGGAGCCTCACTGACCCCAGGAAGGTCCCGAGCCAGGCACTGTCCACTGTGGTGTCTCATTGCAGCCTCACTCGGAAGGTGCTCTCCGTCTCAAAGAGGAGTACAGCTGAAGCTTGGAGGGTTTCGCGGGCTCAAGTTTCCCCGGCTGGTGGGCAGCGGGGCTGGGATTGGAACCTGCCACCCTGACTTTGAAGACCTGGGTTGTTTTTATCATGCCGTGATTCGTGAGCGCCTCTGAGAGGATCTGCAGTTTTAGGCCCTTGGTAGGGGCACAGACGAAAGAGCACAGCTCTGACTTGAAGCAGAAGTGCTGTTTCAGTGATCCGGGGAGGGAAGAGCAGGTCCTTTCCCTGCTTCGCCGGGTCGGTGCATCCCAGCACGTGTTCACGGTCCACTAGTGGTATGTGAGATGGTTTCAGGTCGTTCTTCACGGGCTTCCGGGGAAAATTAGGCATTGATCGTAAGTATATCAACAAACGTTTGTATAATTGATTGCGTGATTTCATGGCCATCGTGCTTAGAATAAGACTGAGTTTAAAAAAAAAATAGTTGAAGCTATTTAAAGCTGATTTAGATAAAAATTTGGGGGCATCTGGGTGGCTCAGTGGGTTAAAGCCTCTGCCCTCGGCTCAGGTCATGATCCCAGGGTCCTGGGATCGAGCCCCGCATCGGGCTTTCTGCTCAGCAGGGAGCCTGCTTCCCCCTCTCTCTCTCTGCCTGCCTCTCTGCCTACTTGTGATCTCTGTCAAATAAATAAAATCTTAAAAAAAAAAAAAACATATTAAGGGAGTGTTCCCGTAGGTGTTACATAAAGCACCTGGCACAGGTAAGAATCCAGGCTTGGACTCTTGGCACGTGACCTTGACTGGGTCACATCAATCACCTGTATGCTCGTTTCCTCATCTGTAAAATGGGAATGACGCTACTAAGACGAGCCTCACCAGAATCACTGTAAGAATTAAATGGGTTGGCTGTAGGGATAAACTTTGGGAACAGTTGCGCATATTAACTTGGTGAGGACCGTGGCCGCAGTAATGATGGAGAAAAGTCTTGAAAATGGAATACAAATGATTAACACTCCGAAGCACTCTCTAGGATCCTTACAGAAACAATTAGCACTTGAAATATATGACGGTACTGACCCTCAGGTCAGAAACGACGTCCGCTGTTCTCAGGTCCGTGCCCCACCGGCTCTAAGCGGCGCCCCCACCACTGGGCATCAGAATGGCAGCTAAGCAGCCTCAGTGTCTCCTTCTCTCTGACATTAAACTAATCTTCAGACCCAAACGTCCCTTGATGTATAAACAGGTAACTGTTTAGCCAGAAGTTGACAAATCCATCGAGAGCCTGGCCAGGAACCTTCTGCAAGCAAATCTCCCAGGAGGCCCTTTGGTGCCAACTTGCTTATCAAGAGATGGGCTCTCTCCCCAGCTGTCTTGTGACACTATGATTGATGGGAGGAGATAATTAATATCTCATTTCCCATGGGGAAAGCAGATTGCTTTTCCCTTTCACTTTTCTTCAACCCAACCAGTGAGTTTATCACTGTTTGCATGTTCACTTTATTTAATCCAATTAAAGAAGCCATGTCAAAATAGAGCTTAGCATCGCACCAGCACCCGCACAAAGCCCAGGACGCGTCTCCTTTCTTGGCCTCCACATGGGTTTTGAGGTCAGCTTGGGAACTTTTCTTTTTCCAAAACAATATACATCCGAGGTAGACAAAAGACTAGAAGAAAAGTGTGTTGATGGTGTCATCTAGGAGAGGTAGAGTTTGATTTTTTTATGTTTTTCTTTGCTTTTTCTGTTCCAAGTGTTCCATGAAGGAAACATGCATTACATTTATAAACTGAACCAGAGACAATAGATATTGTTTGTGTGAAAAATTGTGGCACACAAGCTAGCCCTCAGCGGACCCTTAGATTTGTGGGAGTACAAGCTGATTGGGGACCCCAACCACCATGAAGACCATGGGCCACCAAGTCTGGTCTGGGTCCCAGGATTTAGGCCCCTGACTCTACATCTCTTCTCAGAGTTCTTTTTTCCCCCCACCCTTGGAGGTCAAACCTGAATCTGCTTTTTTCACATAAGGCAGAAGGGAGAGTCACATGGGAAGGGTTTGTTTCCTGGGGAACAGGGACCGTCCTAAATGCCTTACAGAGATGACTTCTCTCAGGTCTCAAAACCAGCCCATGATGTAAATGTGGTCCTATCAGGCCCATTTTCCAGATAGGGACACTGAGGCAAGGTAGGTTAAACAACACCTGGCTCACAAGTGGGGAAGCAGACCAGAACGCGGGAAGTCTGGCCCTGGCATCTTCACTCCTGGTCACTCTACCACACTCATTCCCTCAGCATGTTCACTGCGGAGCTTCCAGCCATGTCCAGGTAGACGATATGTTCCCTCCACAATGAGGTCAGAGTCAGCCTGACCAGAGTCAGCCCATGGCTAGCCCTGCTGGAGTGTGTGGGCAGAGCTGACTGTGTCCCTGCAGCTCTCACTCCAGCCTCCCTGGCATCTTTCCACTCATTGGGCTCTTGCACATGCTCTATCTGTCCCTTAGAAAGCTCTTCCCCACAGCTCCTCAGATGACCAATTCTTCTCATCCTTCACATGGAGCTTAAATGCCACCTCCTCAGTGAAGCCTTCCCCTACAGTCTTCACTTGTCACGTCCCTGTCTCTCTCTTCTGTCCCTGCCCTCTGAATTTTCCTGTAGAGCACTGATCGCAAACACCTAATTTGGTGTTAATGTGTTTTGTGGTTCTCAGTGTCTACTTACTTCATCATTAGAACAGGATGATAGTTGGGGGGCTAAGAGTATGGGGTCCGGAGCCTGTTGGCTTAGCTAAGAATCGCACACCCTTACCCATCCTGACCAGCTGCATGGATTTGGGGAAATTATTTAGTGTCTCCGTTCCTTAATTTGTAAAATGAACCCTCATAGGGTTGTGGTAAAGACTAAGCGGGAGAATATGTATTCAGTGTGAAGAACAGAGTTTAGAAAGTAGCAAGTACTCAGTAAACAGTAGGTGTTATTCTGTCTGTATTTTTTCTCTCTCCCTGGAAGAGGGATGATGTCCATCTTACTCACCACCATATTCTCCGCACACAGACTGAGCGTGTCCAAGATGCTGTCTAGAGCTCCTGAATGAGTGAATGGCCTGAGCCCCCTTGTTGTTCCAGACGTGACAGTTGACTCCAGCCCAGGTCAGGAAGGGGCAACAGCCCACCCTGGACCTGAGAGAAAATGGCCAGCAGGGCTCCCATGGAGCTGCCAGACTGGGTCCTAGTGAGCCAGATCCTTGCTGACTCATGGCAGGGGAAGATGATGTATTAATGCTGCTTGGACAGAATGAGAAAGATGGGCATGACACTTGTCACCTCTACCACCACAACCATGGACGTTGGTTTCTAAAATAATCTGAGGGTGGGGTGCTCCACCCCAAGTAAAAAGAAATGAATCTTCAAAATCTTGGGAGATGAAATTCATTGTGAGGCTTTGGGCTTCTGTCCTTGGTGCTGAAGAATCATGGCTTTTCAGGACCCAGAGGTGTCTTCTTAGCTCTGGAGGCTCCCTCTACTCATGCCTGCCTACCAAATCGCAGGAGAGAGGAGAGAGAGATGGAAATGTTAAATCTGTAGCTTGATGAAGGAAAAATATTAAGCATCTCGGTGAACATTTATGGAGCACTGTGGGTTTTCATGCTTTGTTCCGTGACTTTATTTTTTAACTAAGATGCTTAGGTTGTATTTATGCTAAAGGAGTAATCTGGATTCGGTGACAGATCACTGGACAGGAAAGAGAAGGGAGATTTTATTCCTAGGCTATGTGACTTTGGATGACTTTGAATCATACATCCACTCAGTGCGTTGGATTTTTTTTTCCAGTCTATAGAGTTAATTATATTAGCTGATTGCTAAGATTCCTTCTTACTCAAACACGCTGTAAAATCTGAGGGGCAGAGTTCTTCCTTTTCGAACTCATTATAGGACAAGACAGTTCTGGAATAATTCTATACTCAATGAATATGCCAAGATTGTAGCCAGGGAATTAAGTGAGTTGAGACTTCTTCATTGTCTGCCTTTTCTGAGATCAGTTTCAAAGGCTACAGCAGCTTTCTTAACTGACCTCTTCACACACGGCTGAGAATCAGGACCCTTGTCCCCTTCGGATTTTCTTTGATGCTTAGCTGAGTAGGGCTTGGTCCCTGTGACATCTCAATAGAATCATATTTGGTTATGACTTCATTCCATGTTGTGACAATGAGGAAGTCTCCGGAAGGCAAACCGCCTATCCCTGAAAGCCTAGGAGGTAAAAACAAAGGCAGGGGATTCTGTGTTTTCCTTAGGTAGTCTGTTCTGAAGACTGAAGTTCTTGTGAGGTCTGACAGAAATCCTCCTCCAAGACCAACAATGAGTCTTTTCCTCTCAGACTTTGGATTCCTGCACAGCGTCTTTTTGAGGTAGAAGTTCTCACATCCTCTGCTTGAATGCTTTTGTAGGGACCCTGACAAACCGAGACAGAGGAAGAATGCAAGTTAAGAGGCTTGCATTGGATTCATCGGACACACCTGGATTTGAATCCTGGACCACTAGTTTGCGACTTTGGAGAATGCTCTTAACCTTCTTGTGGTTCAGCTCCTCTGTCTGTCGAGGGTGTATTAGAAGAATCTGATACCTGGTTAACTAAGGGCTGCTACTTCCTGACTGAACAACTGACATGGCTGTTACTCTTTCCTTTATTCATTGGCTCAGTAAACACTTATTGAGCACCAGCTGAATGCTAGGTACTAGTCTAGGCACCAAGGATACAGCCATGAAGAGAAATAGGTCAAGACAAACAAGCAAACAAAGTACCCTCTGGCCCCTTGGGCTTACATCCAGTAAGGAGACAGTAAACTAAATAAGTATCTTGTATATGATAATACGAAGTTTTTGTTTTTTTTTTATAAAGCCCTACGCTTTCTTTTTTTTTTTTTTTTTTTTAAGATTTTGTTTATTTATTTGTCAGAGAGAGAGAGAGAGCAAGCACAGGCAGACAGAGTGGCAGGCAGAGGCAGAGGGAGAAGCAGGCTCCCTGCCGAGCAAGGAGCCCGATGCGGGACTCGATGATAATACGAAGTTTTAAATGCTATGAAGAAAACCAAAGCATGAAAGGGTGCTCAGGGACATGAGGGACTGGGGAGGGTGCTGTCGCTCCGTAAGAAGGAACTGATGACGTGTCAGTCCCTGGCTGGGATGAACAGTGCTTCCTAGACACTTAGCAGAGACCTTCGTAAACCTCACGTGTCACACTTTCACGGCTGATTCAAGAGGTTGTCAGCACAGCTGTCATGGAGCTCATCCTCTAGAAGAGCAGACTGGCATTCCGGGAGGCCAGGCCACCCCACATCTCATCTGTGAAAGCTGAGGCAGCCTCAGTACCCACATCCTCTCTGCGTCTCTTCAGTTGACCTTGTCGCCTACCCACATGACCATGTCACCTGGAGCTGAAACTAGAAGTGGCAGAGAGGGAAGTGGCATCGGTCACCCTCTGTGTATTGGGCCCAGTGCTCAAGTAAATCTGCACCGCACCCCTTAGGTGAGAGAACCACACAGCTTTGACCGCTAAGCCAGCATTTATGAAAAGACACACCCAAGCGTGCCCACTTCCCTTGATGTCCAGCGCCATGCACAGGGCAGGAAACAAAAATGCAGATCCCTGCCCAAGCAGCAGATTCCTTTCCCCTGCTAGATGCCCAGACTCTTGGCCTCGGCCAGTCCTCCTAGTCCAGACCCCCTCTCAACCCTGGAACGGAGACCAGAGGGATTGTTTGTCTCTATTTACTCATAGTTAACAAAAGCATGTATTTGCAGCTTATCCACTTTCAAATGCAGTAAATACAGCAACCAATCTCCCACCCCATGAATATTTCATTTTGGAGATTACTGCATAAATATTGTATTTGGATATTATGGGGTGGGACATCACATTAAAATTGCAGGACGGTGCTATTCTCCGACATAATGGAACTCGAAATTAAAAGGCTGGTCTGTGGACAGAAAAGTTTTGCATGTCCTCACACCTGTATTTCATTTCTTCCTCTCTCTGGGTTAGTAGTCTTGGTTATTATTGGACATTATTCTATAATTAGCATCAGCTGGAGCTGAGGTAGGATTTTTCTTTTACTAAACTCAGGGGCTTCCTTTAATGGACTTGTTTTAGAGCTGAGTTTTGTGGTCAGTGGAATGGGACAGTAAGCATATTGAAAACCTCCAACAGGTTACTCCCAGAGAGAACATGGCTTTGCGACCAGCTTGGATTTTACGCTTGGAAACACGTGTTGGGGAAAGAACAAGACCACCATCTTTGGATACCTGGGTCTTTTGGTTGGCTTGTGTCCTCAGAGCAGTCATCGGCCTTCTCTGGGTCCCAAGTTTCTGGCTGGAATTCCTGCCCCACACCCTCTTCCTAGGTAGAACAGAGTGACTTAGAGAGTGTTGCAACTGGAAAATGCCCAAGAGTGACCCAACCCGTGGTTATTATGTGTGGTGGCCCATGAGCTGGATTCAGGCTAGGGCTCTGTTTTATTTAGCCAGAAATACCTTTTTTTTTTTTTTTTTTTTTTAAAAAATTTGAGTGCTTTAAAAAAAAAAAAATGCTTTCTCTCCTTTGTTGACTCTGCCTCCCCTGTGGCCCTACACTCAGTCTTCCTCAGATGCTTCCATTATCACTCTGACCCCTGCAGGTATTTTAGGCTGCAGTGCAGACCTAGCCCAACTTTGTCATTTTACCAAGGGGGAAGCCAAGACTCAAGGACATCGCTTCCCAGAGTCGCTCAGCTGGTTACTGGTAGAGCCACACCTCAGCATAGGTGAAAAGCACTTCTCAACAGAATTCAGTGTGTTTGCCATCATCAACACTATTATGACACTGTCGTCATTTCTGTTAAGAATTCAGTGTTTTACATCATCATGCTCAGTGAGTGGCCATTGTCTGGGGCAGGTCCCCCACTTGTGCAGAAGAAAGTGCTGGGGCTGTGGATTTATTAGTGAGGGTTCACAGGGATCCCTCCAGGGGCTGTCAGTGGATTTGGGGAGGCCCAGCTGGAGGGATTCTCTGTAGAGTTCAGCATGTCCAGCACAGCGCGACTGTCTCAGCTCTTGGACCCTGCCACGTGGCATCACGATAGATCTTTCTGAGGGGCGCCTGGGTGGCTCAGTTGGTTATTAGCTCTTGATTTCGGCTCTGGCCGTGATCTCAGGGTCGTGGGATCAGGCCCTGCACTGGGCTCCTTGCTCAGCATGGAGTCTGCTTGGGATTGGCTCTCTCCCTCTCCCCTGCTCCTCCCCCTGCTTGCTTGCTCTCTCTCTCTCTCTCTCTTTCTCTCTCTCTCTCTCTCAAAGAAATAAGATGGGGCTTTAAAAAAAAAAATAGACCTTTCCTGAGTTACTGCCTTGCATTATCCTAGGAACTGTGAGGAAGGCAGAAAGGAGGAATCCAAGGTCAGTGCTAATGAGAGCAGAGTCTACCTGGGGGGAGACTGGTAACTCCCATCTGAAGACAGTGATGAGGTCTGCCACGGAGGTGCAAAGGCCTGTAGACATGTGACAAGGGATGCGGACTGGCTTAGTGGAAGAGAAGTCTTAGTGTGCCACAGCCTGGCTGCCTGCTCTCTCTGGGGCCTGACAACATTCATATCCATCCTGGTAGTGATAAAAGTTTAAATTGTTCAGGAATGTATTAGGACTTTTTCAACTTCAAGTGACAGAATCCCATCTCCACGTGCCCTAAGCACATTACTGATGAGTCTGGTGGTGAGTCACACATAGCGGGATCCCGGGTCTCAAGCCAAGTCGCTAAGACTTAATCCCTCTCTCTTTCTCTGCTCCTCTGCTCCTACTCCTCCCCTCCCCTATTTCACTCTCCCTCTCCCCCTCTGTCCTTCCCGCTCCCTGTTTCTGTATTACTTCCACTGACAAACAGCTTTATACTCATGGTGACAGGATGGCTGCCAGCAGCGCTAGACTGACATTCTCCCAGCAAAAATGCCATCCTCCTTCCTGGTAGATCCAGCAAAAATCCAGGAGCCCGATGTCAGACTTACCTTAAGTTCCTCACCCATCCCTGAACCAGTTACGGCAGCTGGGCAGATGGAGAGCCCTCACTGACCAGCCTGGTCATGTCACCACCCCTGGTGCTGGGCACGGGGCGCCAATCCAAGCCAGCCGAGAGTCGGAGATAGGTGACTGTCTGAGGAACGACCAAGCTGTGCCTCCCAGAAAACTGAGGAGTGGATGCTGGATAGACAGAAACTCGGGATGTAGCCTTGAAAACATTACGTTGGGGGAGGAAGGCAAATACAAACAGGCCGCATATTGTCTGCCTCACTCTCTGTGACGTGTCCAGCATAAGTAAACCCATGAATGCAGAAAGCAGATCGGTGGTTTCCAGAAGGCAGATGGATGGGGCCAATGACTGCTTATGGGTATAGGGTCTCCTTGCGTGGTGGGTGGGCGGGGGGGGGGGTGCTGAAATATTTTGAAACTACATACCCCAGCATCATGAACATACAAATGCCACGGAATTGTACACATTAAAATGGTTGATCTTCTGTTGTATGAGCTGGAGAAGCAGCGAACTCCCTGGGTCAGGAGAACTCTCGGGAGCAGGCTCCCAGAATGATAACTAGCCTCTGAGGAGCAGGAACATCCTTCCTTCTGGTCCGTCCCGCCCCACACCAGGCCAGCACAGTAGGTGTGCGGTTCCCCAGTAAAGCAGAGGAACTGAGGGTTCGCGCCAGAGGCTTGGTTCTAGTTCTGCCCATGCTCCCAACAGCTCTGGCTTTCCCAGCCCTTTGATCTTTGGTTTCTGCATCTACAAAATAGGAAGTACCAGTTCTGCTCTGCCTGCATTGCAAATCCCAAATACACACGCACGTGTGCGCGCGCACACACACACACACACACACACACACACACAGTCTAGAGTAGGAGTTACTACTCTGGGGTTCATGGAGAGAATTCAAGAGTTCATAACTTCAGCTGGGAAGAGAATTATCTTGGTTTTCACTAAACTCTAACTAAAATCCAGCTAAATAGAGGTAACACACCACAACAGCATTAGTAGTAGCCATTAGGAGTCACAGATTTTCATACCACATTAGGGTCGTGCGTATACCTCTAAGTGTCACTTACGCTCACCCCTTCTGCAAAATTATGGTAGTTATTAGATCCACCGTGAGATTGTGTTATCTCGTGTTCAAAAAAGAAATACACGTTATCATAAATGCAGTGTTTTTTGTTTTTTTAGGATTTTTATTCATCTACTTGACAGAGAGAAAGATCACAAGTAGGCAGAGAGAGAGGGGGAAGCAGGCTCCCTGCTGAGCAGAGAGCCTGATGCGGGGCTCGATCCCAGGACCCTGAGATCATGACCCGAGGTGAAGGCAGAGGCTTTAACCCACTGAACCACCCAGGCGCCCCAAATGCAGTGTTTTTTAAAAATCTTCTGTGATCCTGTATTTAATGTGTGAATCCAAAGCACACAAATTAGTGGATTGTAACTTTGGTGTTTGTCAAAGAGACTTGTAATCCTGCCTGTTTTGAGGTGTGCCTTTAAGAGCATGATTCCGAGGTGAACAGCCGGAGGCTGTGATCACCCAACTGCCCAGGCATTCATGGCATGAAAAGGTGATTTCCAAAAGTTCTGCAAAGGCGGAAGCAGGTGGTCATTGCACTGTTCTTGTGCCGTGCAAATCCCCTGAACGTTCTAAGTCTTGGGGTCCTCAGCTGTAAAATGGGCATAATGGCAGTGCCCGCCTCATAGGGGTATAGTGACCTGTCTCACTTCAGAAGAGCAGGGGAGAAGCTATATACAGACCCCCTTCCTGGCTCGATCCCTAGCATACAGTACATATTGGGCACAAATGCCCAATATATGCATTTATTGCCCTGATTGTGCTATTTCATTTGGATTCTGTGCACCTTTGGGCTGAAGGGCGACTCTGTCTTTCCCAGATTCATCCGAAAGCAGGGTCTGGACCGGCTCTTCCTGGAGTGTGACGCCCACATGTGGCGACTCGGGGACCGGCGAATCCCAGAGGGCATTGCTGTGGATGGAGGCTCCGATTGGTTCCTGCTGAACCGGAAGTTTGTCGAGTACGTGACCTTCTCCACAGACGATCTGGTGACCAAGATGAAGCAGTTTTACTCCTACACCCTGCTTCCTGCTGAGGTGAGTTATGTAGGGGAAAAGTCCCCGAGCAGGGTGGGGGCTGGCTCTAGCCTTTGGAGCAACACGGAAGCTGAATTTTGGCGGAAGGTTTGGCAAAGCCATGCTGGGTCCGGTACGTAGTCCTCCAAACAGCCAGATGAAGGTGGAGAACTAGTCCTTGCTGTCATAGCAGGTCCCTGGTCCCCCTCCGGTCTGCAGGGTGGGTGTGTGGAATACACAGACTCACGACACCGCCACCAGCAGTTCCATGGCATCTTTGTGCAAAGTAGAAAGGGCAGTCCTTCCTTAAGACACTTGGGTCCCATTTGTCGTAAAAATCATCATGATATACTGATTTTTTTAGAACAGGACACTTCACTGCCACTTTCCACAAAACTTTTGTTAAAAAAAAGAAAGAAAGAAAGAAAGAAACCTCTCATACTTACCATGTTGATGGTGCCCCACTAGGGTTGTGCAGTATGTGGCTTGCGCAACTGTATGTGCTGGATTTTTCAGGACATACCTACATCACCTTTTGACAGATCCTCCACCGTCATCAATCCTGTAATACCCACTTTTTCAACATGAAGAATACCTTTTCTAATTTTGAGTATTTGTCTGTCATTCCCTGACAGATAGACGGTACTGTTGGCCTCTTCATTCACAAATGGAAATTCCAGTGATTCTAAAGACAGAAAGCCAGGGCTTCTGCTGGACCTGCACTAGCCCCCATACTGACAGCCATTGGGATGCAGCATTTCCTGATGACTTTTAGAAGCATTTGAAAAGCTCCAGGGACCCTGTCACCACTTTTCAGACTCAGTGTGGGGAAGGTGTTTTAGTTCAAACTGCTATAATGAAGTACCACAGAGTAGGTGGCTTATACACAACAAGAATTTACTTCTCACAGTTCTGAAGCCTGTAAGTCTGAGGTCAGGGTATGAGAATGGTCGGTTTCTAGGGAGGACCCTGTTCCGGGCTGCAGACTGTTACCGGCTGTTCATATGCCCCAAGGGACGAGGTTGCTCTCTGGGGCCCCTTTTATCTGGGCATGAATCCCATTATGAGGTTTCCACCCTTCTGGTCTAATCACCTCCCAGAGGCCCTCACCTCCTAACACTATCACATCATGGGGCTGGGATTTCAACCCATGGGTCTCGGACGAGCCACAACCATGCAGTCCATTGCAGAAGCCCAGTTGCACAGGGTTGCAGACCATTCTGGAACAGTCACCCGTTCCATCCAGAAGTAGTGGGGACCCAGTTCTGAAATGGCGCCACTGACAGGCCAGCAGCCTTCTCAGACCTGCTCTGACCTCCGGTTCGCTTCCATCCCAGTTTCTGACTTCAGAAAACTCCAGAGCTGGTTGCACGTCTCTTGAGCCCATGACACCTCGCATGAATGGTCTACTGCCATTTCCTCCGGGTGGTGCCCCAGGTTCAGGCTGCGTTTCTAGGCCAGACAAGACAACATTTGATGGTTCCCACATCCCTCACCAACATCTGGGGCAGTGCCAAGCTGGTAGGGCTGACTGCCCACATCACTCCAGAGGGATGATGAGCTTGTCATCACTAGGCCCAGGTTTACTATTCCGCACACACATTCGGTAATCAGCTTTTAATCCTATTTCCATGAAAATCACCTTTTCTCTCAGTGCTGATAACCTCCTCATCCATTATCTCGCAGGGAATTTCCGTATCATTATGAAAGGACACAGGGCAATCGGTAATTGGGAACTTTTCCCCACCGCTTGATGGATAATATGTGCCTCTGTGGGCTTGTAGACAATTCAAGCTTAAAATCCAGGTTCACAGGCATATGTCATTTAGCAGCACAGGAAGGGAGGCTGGAGAGGGTGCATGGAACCTCGATTTGCCCATCCACCCATTGAGAAGAGACCGTGTGGGGCTCTGGTCGTTTTAATCAAGATGCGCATCCCGATGATGGCTCTCTCCGTCACAGCCCCGCCCCAGCATACGGGCACTTCATACCCCAGCATCCCTGCTGTGCCCTCCTTTCTCCCAGACCACCACCAGGAAACCACTTTAGAATAAATCTAAAGGCTGAGCCATGAATTTGTCACAGGCAGACTCGTATCCCCCAACAGCTTCCCTGAGGTAGCAGAGATCAGGGCAGAATGTATCTGCCTCATATCTGGGGTTGTTATAAAATAGTGTCCAACTAGAAGTCTGTCTGCCTGCCTGTCTGTCTGTCTGTCTCTCTCTGTCTCTCTCTCTCTCAGAGGCTATAACCATGTTTCTCGTCTCTGGTCTCTTTCTCCACTCTCAGCGTTGCTTCTTTCTTAGATTCTTAGGAGAGGTAGGCCAAGAGTCTTAGGGTTAGCAGAGACCCGTGGAGCTGGTTCAGCACCATGGACAGCAAGCAGCCCTGGCCCGCCCCTCCCTGTGCTGGAAAGCAGGAGGGGTGCCTGGGACACCTTTCAGCCCTGGGACTGCTACACCCGTGAATCTGGCTTCCCTTACCCAGGGGTGAAATTCCAGAGCATCAGTCTTTGTTCTCAAGATATCTCAGACTGGAGTCCCTTTGGTGTCAGACCTGTTTGCAAAGCACGAGCCTTATTGGCCCAGGATTTTCTAGAAAACTGTCACATGTTTCCTGTGGTTCCCATGTGTGGACGTGACCAGAGGGACTTTTCCTCTCTGCCAGGCAGACAGAAGATGTCCTGAATGATAAGAAACATCTTGAAATCAGATTGTAGACTGGGGAAAGAGAGTTTAAGGAAACACCTGGAGCGTTGGTCTCCCAAGCAGAATTCAGCCACTCTGGACCAAACATCCCATGTGCCCTGAGTCGGACCAGGTGGTGGCTACACCCTTTGCAGAGATGACCGAGGAGCCTCCCGAGAGTGTCCCTGTACAGTCCCGTGGTGCTGGGGAGGGAGGCCGGAGGAGGCCTCAGGCCGGTTCCTTCCCTCTCTCCCTTGCAGTCCTTCTTCCACACGGTCCTGGAGAACAGCCCCCACTGTGACACGATGGTGGACAACAACCTGCGCATCACCAACTGGAACCGGAAGCTGGGCTGCAAGTGCCAGTACAAGCACATCGTGGACTGGTGCGGCTGCTCGCCCAACGACTTCAAGCCGCAGGACTTCCACCGCTTCCAGGTGAGCCCTCAGCCCCGCCCCCACACCTCTTGGCCAGTGTTGGTGGTCATCCAAGGCCTGGCTGGTGTGGCATCTTATGTCGTGGTGTCCGGCCCTGGCTGCTGGCAGTAACGGTGACGGCCAGAGCAGGACTCGCCATTCGTCGCCCCCCACCCCCCCGTGCTGGAGCAGCTCTAAGCATTTGGCCTGTATTGATGCGTGAACCCCACCCACCCACCATCAAGCTTAGATGGGTACATAGAGACAGTGTTATCGTTTATCTGTTTTAGAGATGGAGAAACTGAGGGACAGAAGGGTCAAAAACTTGTTTGAGGTCATGCAGGCAATGGATGTTTCCATGTCCATTTCTCTGTGCTGCCTTTCAGTCGGTCC
Organism: Enhydra lutris kenyoni; assembly: GCF_002288905.1. Taxonomy (NCBI): domain Eukaryota; kingdom Metazoa; phylum Chordata; class Mammalia; order Carnivora; family Mustelidae; genus Enhydra; species Enhydra lutris. Next base: position 2,034,742 of record NW_019154129.1, on the reverse strand, counting down.
CCTGAAATACAAAGTTCAGTGTGCCCGGGGCAGAGCTTCTCCTCCTCAGCGCTCTTAACATGGCGGCTGGGTCGGTGTCTGCCGCAGGGGGCACCGTCCTGTGCCTCGCTGCGTGGTCAGCGTCCATGGTTCTGGCCACTTGATCTGGTAGCATGCTCCAGTTGTGATGACCAGAAGTGGCTTCAGACATTGCCACATGTTCCCTGGAGGCAAACTCACCCCCAGTTAAGAACTGCTAGTCTCTGGTGAAGTCTGGTAATTTTTATTTTTATTTTAAACATGTTAGACTCTAGAAAATTCTGATGAGCAGCCATATTTGGAAACCACCTTGCTCTGTGGACCTAAAGGAGGAAGAGGAGGTAGAAGCGTTAGTGCTATCTCAGTGTCTCTGCGTCGCCTGGCCATTTACGGTTTTGGGGAGAGCAGAGGGCAAGGGGTGGTCAGTGTTTCACCTTCCATGAGCCTCGAGGATGTCTTGGTCCCCAGACTTGTTTGGGATGGCAGCCTCTCTCCATCCTGTGGGAGTGCCCCTCCTGCACCCTGTAGGCCAGCACCCTGAGGCTCTCCCTCCTCTTCCCCTCCACCATGCCCTCACCCCTGCTGCGGAGAGCACAGACAGGCAGCCCCAGAATGGTTAGACACATTGCTCTGAGGTCACAAGACCCACCATGTGGAGAGGGCATGCTTCTTCCCCAAGCACTAGCCCAGAGGGCGGCAGGGAGCCACAGGGCAGGTCGAGAAGCCAGGCTGAGGTGCCCCCACCGACTCAGTCCGGCAAATAACAGAACCCTCCAGGGGAGGGCACGGGCTGCCCAAATGGAGCTTCTTGTCTCTGAGCCTCACTTCTCTCCTGGGCATGTGGTCCGCAGACCATCCGCCTCAGCCTCACCAAGGAGCTTGTTAGAATTACAGGATCTCTGCCCCCCACCCCAAGTGCTCGGTCAGAATCTGCATATAAATAAGATTCTCCAAGTGACTGGGAGGCTCCTAATATTAGAGAAGCACAGGGTAGGAGTCTCTTCTGTCCCCAGGCTGTGTGCCAGACACTCTGTGGGCGTTGGCTTCCCTGGGGTAGGCAACATCCCCATTGTGAAGGTGGGAAAACTGAGGCAGAGAGGGGCAAACTTTCTTGTCCTTCAACACAGAGTGGAGTGGTAGGGCTGGGGGTCCCTCCCAGCTGCTTCCAGCTGCAGCCCTGGGCTTTTTCCCCCAGATCCCGTGGCCACCCTGGTTCTGTGCCTACACAGGTGCAGAGCACACAGCAGGTGCCCTCTCGTTATTCAGTTTCCCTCCAGGTGCCCATCTGACGTCTCGCACCCCCGTCAGCGGTTGCTGCCATAAGTATTTCTTTAGGCCTATTTTTGATGGCAGATTAAGAGCTACCCATGGACCTCCTCAAACCCGTGTTAATTTAGGTATGAACTTGGGTGACATTTCGTGCCTTTGTCTATGCAGAAAGGATCTGCTGAGCAGAAAGAGTGTGGCAGGGGAAGTATTTGACCTATTCAAAAGGCAAAAAGGAAAAAAAAAAAAAAAGATTCCTGGTTTTGTAGAGAACCAGTTGTTGCCCTTGAGGCAAAGAACCTTCATCATTTAGAGCAAGCGGGCGGGTGGTTCTGGAGAGCATTGCCTGCGGGCTGGGCGGCCTTTGCCTTTAGCCCCAGGCCTCCCGGGGACATCGTGGTCTCTGGTACAAAGACGGGCCAACACAGAGACCTCGCACGTGCTCCCAGCTCTTTCTTTCCCGGTAAACAAAGATCCAGAATATCCCTCCACATCTAGATGCAAGAAACTGCTGCTTGTAAGGAACTCAGAGTTCTTGTTCGAAGAAGAGTGGTAAATATAGACATGTACCCTTTTAGGAGATCCAGCTGTGAATAATCACAAGCAGAGAACAGAGGCTGCCTGGCCCCTGAGTCCACTTCTCTGCCCCCAGAACACGAAGCCCTTGGCGCAGGCTTCGGGTGGTAGTGACAGTAGATCCTAATAGCAGATGACCCTGTGCGCCAGACTCTATGCTAAGTAGCTCTGTGATGATTCCCATTTCAGTGCTGAGGAAGCTGAGGCTGTGGGTGATTTCCCCAAAGACCTCTACACCTAGAAAGTAGCAGAGTAAGGACGTGAACCCAAGTGGTCTCTTTCAGAGCTGCTTCAAGGGAACTAAATTCTGACCCTCCACCACGGAGAGGGCCAGAATATTATTAAATATTATCCACAGGCCACCATAGGGTTCATAAAGCAGGAAGGCGAGGACACGTTCAGCATAATACCAAGGATGTTTGTTTACTCAGCAGCTCAGTCCTGGGATAAGGCAGTAGAAAGAGATGGGGCTTGAGTCATCAGATCTGGTTCGAATCCTGTGCATGTGTGAGTTTGTATCCGTCACTTCCCCTTTCTGAGCTCTGTTTCCTTATACGTAAAATGAGGTCATGAGACCTGCTTCGCAGAGCTGATGGAAGAGTGCGAGGTGGTGACATGACGCAGGGTGACGGGCTCTGCAGAGAGTGTGTGCTCGGTGGTCTTTATGGTCATTAGTGCTATTAGTAATCCACTGCAGGGAAAACAGTGCCAGATCCCGCTTAAGGTCAGTAAATTACTCAAGGGAGGGGCTGTGCTTTCATTGTTTCCAAAGCCCTAGAACGGGGTCTGCAAGCTACAGCCACTGGGCCGAATCCTGCTTTTGTTAAGTGAAGGGTTTTGGGAAGCAGCAGCACCCATTCATTTGCCTCTGCTGCATTCACTCTGCCGGCTTCACAGGACAACAGCCTACCCAGTAGCTGCAAAGCTGGAAATAATTATTATGTGACCCTTGGTGGGTCCCCACCCAGGCCTGAGTATAAGAGCTGGTAGATAACAGGGCACCTAGTGTTTTATTTCTTTATCCTCAACCCTGATCTTAATCCCAGCTTGGCCATTACCTTGCTGTGTGACCTTAGATAAGTCCCTTGCCCTCTTTGGGCCTCTCTTTCCTTGAAAACTTGGTTTACCTAAGTGGTCTTCATGATCACCTGGGAAACTTTTTTGGTTACAGATTCCTAAACCTCATTTCCAGAGATGTTGACTCCATAGGTCTTGGGGAAGGACTCCAGAATCCGAATTTTCTTTTTCTTCAGAGTGGGAGGTGGGGGAGGACCAGAGGGAGATGGAGAGAGAAGCTTGTAAGCAGGTTCCTTGTGCAGTGCAGAGCCCAACGCAGGGCTCGATCTCACGACCCTGAGACCATGACCTGAGCCAAAATCAAGAGTCTGACACTTAACCCACTGAGCCCCCCAAGTACCCCCAGAATCTGGATTTTTTTTTTTTTTAAAAGCTATTCAGTTGGTGGTGGTGTGCAGCCCCGGTTCCGGTGTCACTTACATTTCTTCAAACCTCAGCAAACGAATCCCCCCCAAAACCTGTTAAGAATGTAGATTCTTAAGCGCCCCTTGCAGACACTCCAACCAGTACATCTGGGACATTCCTTATGAGTCTCTAAATCAGCAGCAATGCCCATGAGGCAACAGGGAGTGGTGGGGACTGAGGTGAGCAGAAGCGTCCGTGCCCATCTACAGGGGCGGCTACCCCTCAGCTTCAGCCCGTCGTTCCTGTCTAGGAACATGGGCCTGGGGTTGCCAGGTCTTTTTCTGCTTAAATGGAAGCCAGAAGTTGTTTCTATGAACTCTGGTACCTTTTAACTGTTGCCAGCTAATTCAATTTTCAAACACTCTGCTGGACAACTGAAACATATCTGTGGGCTGTACTTGCCCTGGACCTCCAGCTAAATGATTTCTGAGATCTATCTCCGCTCTAAACATCCAGGAGGTCATTTATTTAATGGGCATTTAAATGACGCTGACTGTGTGCCCACCACTGCTTTAAGTGCTCTACAAACATTAATTCACACAGTCCCATCAAACCTCTCCTTATCTCCATGTTACGACGCGGACACTGAGGACAGAGATTAGTAAGTGTCAGAACTGGGATTTGGGTCCAAACAGGCCGGCGGCAGCGAGCCCTGCTCCCAAAACCCCAGCTTGCTGACGGCGCTCTTTATCCCCCACCCCGGAGCACAGCAGACAGCCAGGCCGACCTTCTTTGCCCGAAAATTTGAAGCCGTGGTGAATCAGGAAATCATCGGGCAGCTGGACTATTACCTGTACGGGAACTACCCCGCGGGCACCCCAGGCCTCCGCTCCTACTGGGAGAACGTGTACGACGAGCCGGACGGCACCCACAGCCTGAGTGACGTGGCACTTACCTTGTATCACGCCTTCGCCCGCCTGGGCCTCCGACGGGCCGAGTCGTCGCTGCACGTGTCGGGGGAGAGCAGCTGCCGGTGAGCCCGTGGGGGCGGCGAGGGGGCAGGGGAAGGGCAGGGCAGGATGGGCAGGCTCCGGGGTGCAGGAGGGGCACACAGCACGGGAAGGAGGGCGCCAGGGCCGGGGAGGGGGTAGTAGCGCGCTTCTCCCTGTCTTCCGTGACCTAAAAAGCATCCGAACCGTCCCAGTGGTCCGAGCTCCAGTCCGTCCACTCTAAGCCATGGTCCCACGACTACCCGTGCGGAACACCAGGGTGTCCCGTTTACCTGTGTCCTGGCGGTGCACGCGTTCTTCATGCTAAGTCTGTGTATCTGAGAAGGAAGCTTTCTGTCCCCATTAATTAGTCGTGTTTGCCTTAGATGGATGGGAACCATGAAAATACAGACCTTTGGTTTGTTTAATTTTTCTTACAGAGAATGTCAAATATATACAAAATAGTAGTAGTAGTAGTAGTACCCTCAACACCCAGTTCTAGCGATTTCTAGCTCCAGGCCCACTTAGCCCTCCTCCCAGATCAGTTTGGAGGAAGCAAAGCCCAGACGGCCTCTCATCTGAGCCACGAGTATTTTAATACATATCTCTGAAAAATAAAGGCTCCTTTCTAAAACACAGCCATACTGTGGTTGGCAAACCTAAAAATATAACCAGAAACATTGTTAAAATGCAGACCTATTATTTAAGACGTTCCAGGATCCCTTAGAGTCCTCTCACCCCCAACTAGCGGGTACCAGCTGACACTTTAAGAGTGTCCTAGAATGCACAGAAAGGAGAGGGGGACGTAGGACAGCAGTCCACCGTCACCCTCCACCCCGCCTTCCCTAAGCCAGCCAGCGAGCCCTCATCATCTTGTGTCCCTTTTCTTCCCTACAGCAGTATGCACTGCGGATATTTACATAATGCAGTAAGAATTTGAGTCCTTTTTTTTATTCGTTATAACATTAGCCCCCTTTCCCCACGCCGCTCTGCAGCTTCCCTAATGATGATGAGCCTCTTCCATGCCTGCAAGGATTCCGCTGCGTAGAAATTCCAGAGTTTGCCTAATCCAGTCCTTCCCTGTTGCATTGTCAGTAATGGATCATTGTAAACAATGCTCTGATGACCATCTTTGTGCAGAAGCCTCTTTCTTTTCCTTTCCTTCTCCTGATTATTTCCTTAGGATGGATTCCCAGAAGCGCCTCTAATCACTCTCCTCCTCTTGTTTTCCGTTCTCCTCTTTCTTTCTTTCTTTTTTTTTTTTTAAGATTTTATTTATTTATTTGACAGAGAGAGATCACACATAGAGAGAGAGGCAGAGACAGAGAGAGAGAGAGAGGGAAGCAGGCTCCCCGCTGAGCGGAGAGCCCGATGCGGGACTCGATCCCAGGACCCTGAGATCATGACCTGAGCCGAAGGCAGCGGCTTAACCCACTGAGCCACCCAGGCGCCGCCCGTTCTCCTCTTACAATAGCAAAGAGAAAACCTGTTTTGTTTTGTTTTGTTTGTTTTTTGAGCCACACTCTGTCTACACGGAGGCCTCCCCTGGTGTCCGTCCTTGCCCTCCTCTTCCCTCTTCTGGGGAGTGGACAGAGAAGAAAGAGGAACCATTTTGTTCCCTAAAAGCCTGAAAACACGGCAAAGTGTCTGGCCGGTGTCCAGTGCGTAGTCAGCCGGGCTGTGGGGCTACGGCAAGCCGGCTTCCACTCGTTCCGTCCTCCGGGCCTCGGACTTCTCCTCCTCTCCCGGCAGGTTCTAGTCTGGTTTGAAGGGAGACCAGGGCGAGTTAAGAAGCCAGGACTGTACTTTACTACCTGTTGACCTTGGACAAGCCATTAACCTCTCCGTGCCTCGCTCCCTCATCTGTAAGATGGGCGCAGTAGTAATAAGCCTAATTGCATACGGTGGTGTGGGTTTTAACAGAGACCGTCTTCAAACACTGCCGTATGAGTTACGTGTTACTGTTAGTGTCATCCCTGTGTTAACAGCGTTTTACATGCTAAGTGCTCAGTAAGTGCGCGTGTCCCTGTGGATGTCTCCGTTGTGCTACCGTGAAGTTGTCACAAGCAGTCAACAGTGAGAGCCGCGTTTGGGAACTGCACGCTCCCTGACCGCTGGTGTGAACTGATCCTCGACTGTCCCTGTTTCCCCTTGCTCTGCAGGGTCTCTGTGCAGCCCACCCTTCCCCACTCCTTAAAGGTCAGCTCCAGTGCCAAATCCTCTGGGAAGCTCCTGGGGCTCCCCTCCCAAGCTGAAAGGAGCTCAGACTTCCTCCAGCACTCCCATGGCGGCTAGCTGCAGTGCCAGGGGTCAAGGTCATCCACGAGTGTCTTTCCCTTCTGCTAGTCAGGGACAGAATCCTGGCCCGCAGAGCGACCGCGTGCATCGCTGTAGGTAACACGTGCCCCACGCTTGGGAGGTGAATGTTGTTCACGAACAGTTGTAGTCCCAGACTTTACAGAATTTATAAGGTAAATGACCATATATATGAAATTCCAAAAGACACCCCAATTTATTTAGGGTTGTTGAAAATTTCTTCTGGTATTTGTTTTGGGATTAAACAAGCCATCAAGTTGCCTGGGGCCTAGAAGCCTTTGGCTTCTACCTCATTTTTCATTATAATAGAACCATTGTGCCTTGCTGTGGGCAAAGCCGGTATATTTATGGATATGTGCCTGCAAATAAATCAGGACAAAGGACCCTTATCCCAAAACGCAAAAGAGTGAATTCCTGCCCCTGGGGTGTCTGGGGAGATAGCAAGGGAAAACTACTTCGAGAGGGAGTCTCACTTCCTCGGGGCATTTCATACAAATTGTCTTTCCAGTCTATAGTATATAACCTTTCGTAAAAATAATGTTTATTGATTTTTTTTCTCATTATAAAAATGGCAGACTGAGAGAACCAAAAAGAAAAAGGAAAAAAAAAAAACTTTGCTTTTAAGCCACCATCCAGAGATAAGGCTATCCATGTTTTAATACAGGGGCTCAAAGTCCTCAGATGCTGTCCCGGGCCAGGCAGGCAGCAGGGCTCACCCCTGCAGGGTGGGATGACTGGGCCAGTCTGGAGGCCCCATGGGCCCTGGTTCTGAGCTCCAGCACATTCTTGCTCTAAGGGAATTAGAGACTTGAAGCTGCCAACGGGTCTCCTGATTTTTCAAGAGAAATTAGAAGTCCAGATTTTGGGGTGAATCTGAGTTTTTCAGTGCCCACCTCATCTAGACGCCTTTGGGCCAAGTGGATGCATCTGTGGCAGCCTCTAGGTTACACTTTATTGTGGCGAATTAATTAAAACCACCTCTAGTCTACATTGTAATGGCTTAAGTGCTGTATCCGGTCAAGAGGAGGTATCAGAGGACTTTGCATTCAGTCCTGGGTGACCTGTGCCCTATGTGCACTTTAGAAGCAAAAGGTCCAAGAGGAAATCCTTCTAGATTTTCACGCAATCAGCATGTATTGATTGAGCATCTACCACGTGTCAGGCTCTGTTAGGCACTGGGTGCTTAGCCATGACCCAGACAGAGCAGGCCTCTGAGTTCAAGGCTTTCCTGTTCTAGTGTAAAGACAGGACCTAAGCACATGTAAGGAAAAACAAAAGATTGGTAAGAGTGAAGGCTTTGCCGAGGATGAAGGTAAAGCCACCCAATAGCAGTGAGTCAGTGACGTAAGATTCAGTGGTCAAGGAAGAACTCTCTTGGGACAGTGACATTGATGCAGAATGGTAATACACGGCCAGGCACACAACGGAAAAGGAGAAGAGCATCCCCAGCAAGGAGAATATCCTGTACAAAGGCCCTGAGGTAGAAATGAGCTTTTAGCATGTTCAAGAATCCAAAAGAAAATCCATGTGGCTGGGAGGTAGGAGTTTGGGGCAACGCGAACCAAAACAAGGCTAGAGGAAGAGGCAGGACTTTGTAGACAGGTGGGGCATTTAGATTTTACCACAAGCGTTAAGCAAACCACTTGTGGTATTCAAGCAGTGGACAGTGGATGTGGCTACTAGGAACAGGTGACAGCAGACAATGTAGGCGGGGACAAGTAAGGAAGGTCCTAGAAAGGTCCAGGTGAGGCACGATGGTGGCTTGGACCAGGGTTGTGGCGGTGCCTGAGGAGAGGAAAGGATGGAGGCAGGTGGGGACAACAGATTTCTTGACAGAAAAAGTAAGGGAAAGCAAGCCACCAGAGACTAACTCCTGGACTTCCAGAGTGCTTGACTTTGGCTCATTTACTTGACCTCTCAGCAGATCCCAACGCAACTGACCACTCCCTTCCGGAACCTTTCTTGTTTTGACTCCCATGACAAGCTCTCCTGCTTTTCATCCCCTGTCCCTTTCAGCCAGCGAGACTTGGGGTGTCAAAGGCATGTATCCTAATGAGCAACGTGTGTGTGCGTGCGTGTGTGTGTGTCTCAGATGGGCAGTAATTTTTAAGGATCAGACCCAATGCTGTTGGTGAGGACACTGGGAGCATGACTCAGTACATTTCTGATAAAGGTGGACAGCAGACATGAGAACCTGTCGGAGGGGAGAGAAGAGACGTCCTCCAAAATAGTTTTCTTCAAAGATGTTTAGTGGATTGTTTAGAAAAGCCAAAAAACATTGTTAAGCATCCAGTGATGAACTTGCTCTGTGAAATACGGCATGGCACACACTGGGGCGGGGTGTGTGCACACTCACCAAAATCGTGTTTTCGGAGACTTTTGAAAGGCATGCGATAATGCTCGGGGAATACTGTGAAGAAAAAGCAGGATATAACCAGTATGTATATCATGATCCCAAACGTGTAAGATTTATGCAAATATATGCATACAAAGTCGGGCTGAATTTGCATAGAAAATCAGGCTGAGAGGAGATCCATCACTGTGGCATCACTGGCCACCATTGTCCCTTCCTAGTACCTGGCACCAGAGGATCGATAAATATCCGTGAGCGGACATCCCCTAGGGAAAGAAGCATCAGAAGTAATAATTTTCACTTTCTTTATTGTGCTCTTGTACAGTCAGCAGGTTTACATTGATAATCACCAGGAAGTCGTTGGTGGTGGGATCTGAGCTACCCAGGGAGCAGCTTTCGGGGATGGTGCAAAGGCCCGTGGTCAGCGCTGGAGAAAATGGGGCCTGCGCGGGGCTGGGGGTCAGCAGGCGGTGCGCGTGGGGCTGTGAGCCTGCGCGCTGCAGGCCCCGCCCCCGGGCTCACGGGAGACTGTGTGTTCCAGGTACTACCCGATGGGCCACCCAGCGTCCGTCCACCTCTACTTCCTTGCGGACCGCTTCCAGGGCTTTTTGATCAAGCATCACGCTACTAATTTGGCTGTGAGCAAACTGGAGACCCTGGAGACGTGGGTGATGCCGAAGAAGGTCTTCAAGATCGCAAGCCCGCCCAGCGACTTTGGGAGGCTCCAGTTTTCCGAGGTGGGACGGCCGACACCCGCGCACTTCCATGGTCTTTTCCAGCGGCCCTTCTGGGTTCCATTGGCCAGTCTGATGCTTGGCGACGGAGAGGGAGGGGGAGGGGAACCAGAAGATAGCACGCCCTGCACCTAGGGAGGCTCCTCCAACCATGGGCACGGGCACGGGCACCGGCATCTTAAATGGGGCCAGGGGAGAGCGACACAGGGTGGCCAGTGTCTGCGGACCCAGTCGACCTGGAGCCGGGGTCTGTTTTTTACAGTAGAATCTGTACTTGTCATTTTTCATCCTGGCCAGTGACCCCTCTTCAGCCTGTGTTAGTCATAGATGAGAACAGACCAGTTTCCTAACGAAGCGATGGCATTAGTCCCCTTGTACAGATTGGAGAACTGAGGCCTCCGGAGGGCCAGGGACTTTTTGAGATCATAGCTAGGAAGTGGAAGAGCTCAAATGGAGCCCAGTCTCTCTGGCCACAAACCACATGCTTCCTGGTGCCTCTGTCTCCCCAGGTGCTAGCACCGGGCTTTATTCAGATCAGTCACTAAATGAATGAGAGGACGGATGGCTGGCCAGGTGGCCAGTGGACAGACAGACCAACCAGTGCACAGATCCCTGGGATGGAAGTGTAGTTTTTTTTTTAGCCCAGCACCACCCTTGTCACACCAGCCCCTGCAGACCTGGTCTCGAGGTCTCTTGGCAGGTGCTGTTCCGGCTGCCTAAAACACTTCCCTTCCTGTGTCCACATGGGCAGCTTTTTTTGGTCATTCTGAGCTAAATCCAAATGGTGCCCCCTCCGAGCAGCCCTCCCTGCCCACCCATGTATGCCCCAGAGCTCCAGTCTCCACTTGGCACCTGTCTTGTCATTTTTGCAGCATTTGCCGTGCAGAATCATCTTGTTGACTTCTCTTACCACTTGTCAGCTGTCCTCCAAAAAGCGGAGACTGTGTCCCTCTTGGTCACCGCTGCATTCCCTGCATATGGCATCTGGAGGTGCCACATACGATTTCCAAATGGCACGCACACTGTGGGGGAGGGGGTGCGATGCTGCAGGAAGGGAAGTCGGTCCAGCTTGAGGAGGGGTGGCTCCTACGGAACTCCAGCACCCGACTCCTGCCTTCCCCATCTCGGCCAGCAGCTGGAGGGGGTGATTGGTCCCCGGAGTGCAGCATTCCCCGTGAGTGTGGCTGCTGGGTTAGGGACGTGCAGTCAGTGTGGTTTTAGAACACGGAGTATCCTGAACGGCTAGGAGTGGGGTTGGAGGGGAGAACTGTTTCACCCGTTTCACGTTTTCAACTGTTTCACTGCTTTATGCAGTCCGTGCTAGTCCCTTCCCAGCTGCCCATGGCTCCAGCTGGCCCAGCTCTGCCCTATGGAGTGGAGTGGGGTTTCTTGTGAAGCCACCATTTTCAATTTTCAATGAAGGATCCAAGTGGATTGGCGGGATCCAAGGTGCCATGGGAGCTGCCTCCATGAATGACCAGTGTCAGGGGCAGTCAGACAGCAGCCCCGTTGGATTCCGCGCTGGGGCCCCAGGTGGCCAGTTGAAGACATTAACGTCCCATTAACGAGATGGATGCCGGGTGGCTGGGCGCTCCCTGTTGATCAGCCAGCTGTTGGGTCACGGGGCACTTCTGGCAGTGACAGATGAGGGTGGCCACTCTGTGGCTCGTGATTTGTGAGGGTTCCTACTGTGGGGCTGGCAACTTTGATGTGAGAACCGTCCAGGTCTCTGGCAGAGTACCAGCAGGCACGTAGCCCCGAATTTTGTACTTCGCATTTTTTTCTGAAGTCCTAGTAGTTTTTAAGGACAAACACTGTCACATCAGACAAGAGGGAAGGGAAGAACCACAGGGGATCCCCTCGTGGTGGCGTGGCCCAGGAGCCTGGCTTTGAGCAGGTGGCCAGTGTCACTGAGTGGTCAGATGGATTTCTCCATCCCACGGGAGTCCCATGCTAGTGGCTTGCAGGAAAGATGTTCATGATGTACTGGGAGCAGGAGAGGTCATGGTGAACTACACAGTCCAGGCTCTTGTTGCCATGGAATTGTAGTTCAGGTGGGGCAGTCAGCCTGTGAATGAGCAAATACATGAACAAAAGCATTTCAGCTAATGGCAAGTATTTTAAAGAACATCAAACTTCATTCCTGTCTTTGCTGAGGGTTGAAGAGGCCAATGGGGACTACTTTCAATGGGGTGATTCATTTGGGAAGCTGTAAAAGAGCCGGTGACAGGGAGAGCTGGGGCAGTCTGAGAGAAGAGAGCGAGAAGAGCATGTGCAAATGAGGCTCTGGGAAGCATCTGGGCACACGCAAGGAGCAACAAGGCCTGTGTGGCTGGAGCATACTGAGAGGGAAGGCAGTGGAAAAGCGGTCTAAGGGAATGGTGCAGATTGTGAGCGAGCTTGAAGGCCCAGGAGAAAAGCTCAGGTTGTATTTTCAACACAGTGAGAGACTTTTAGTGGGTTTGAAGTTGGGGAGCAACGTGGTGACCTTGAACATGGTCATGATGTGATTAGTGATAATTGTGTAGTAAGTGGCTGTGGACTTGCCGTGAGAAGATCTGTGAGAAGATCTCAAAGCCCCAGAGGGTGTGACAGCATCTGGGCCCCCCCACTTCAGGCAGCCCCAGCCCTGCTCTCGCTTGGGGGTGGCAGTGAGCCTTCCGCTCACTCTCCTAGTATTGGAAATGAGATCCAGCTTCTCTGCTCCCAGCTGCTCTACCCAGCTTCCACCTGGGCTGTCTCGCTTTTAGAGCTCAGACCTCAGAGAATTGCCAAGGATACTGTTGCCAAGTGTCCTCCCCTAACTGGTCACAGAGCCCTTCTTTAAGAAGGAGCCCTCATTTTGTGACCATTCCTCCACTTGTTAGTATCTGTGGGAAGCCATTGTGTGCAGGGGATGTCCACAGGGGATGGACCTTGGGCACAGGGATGTCCATGTGCTCAGCCCCTAATCGTTCATGATGCGTCTAGCGGGTGGGTGGACAGATGGAAGGAGAGACTGAGCACCCGCCACGTGCTCAGCGTGCTTTAGGCATTAGAGATACTAGAGATCCAGGGGTCAACCAGCCAGATGCAGTCCCTCTCCTCATGGAGTGGACCGTCCTGAGTGAAGGAAAGGGACAGCATAAATTCAGAGTTGTAATACCGCACACAGAAAAGCCCGCCGTGGGCGAATCCTCAGAGAAGCACCTCCATGGTGCCTGTAACTGGGGAAGGCTCCCGAGTGGAGGCAACACCTTGGCTGAGCTCTGCCCGAGGAGCAGGAGCTGGCCGGGAAGAGGGTGGGAAAAGGAAGATTGTCCCAGCCCGAAGGCCAGGATCTAACGGAGGGTCAGAGACGAGAGCGCACCGCCCGCACGGACGTGCCGGAGCAGGGGTGAGTGGAGAGGAGGAGGAAGGGTTGAGATGAAGCGGGACCGAAAGGGACCGGACCTCACAGGATGAGGTGACAGAGACCAGGCTTGAGAATCCTGAGGTGCTGAAGAGGGTTGCAGGTAGGGAAGGGACGGGACTGGGTGGTCTCAGCGACCTCACCAAGACTCGGAGGCCGTAGCTGGAATCCTGCTCACGCCCGCGTGCATTTCTTCGCTCAGTCCTGTCCGGTCCCTTCCTGCCGTGAGGCCGCCGGCCCCAGGGGGCCCCTGCGGAAACGTTCATGCAGTCCCTGCCTCGGCCCCCTCCCTGGGACAGCTGCTGCGTCCCCGTCTGAAATCGGTTGTCTAAAGACGGACCACGGAGCGCACCATGGGGCCCCGGGGGACAGCAGGCGCCGGGCTCATTGGCGTCAGATGAACGAGAGGTTGACACGAAAGAGTGGGTGAGAACACAGCCTCTGGGGGCCCCTCACCGGCCACGGCAGGGGACCTGCGTGCTCTGAGCCTCGGTGTTCTCATCTGTGACGTGAGGACGATGACGGGGTCCCCCTTCGCGGAGCTGAGCGAGTCACGTGGGCCGGTGCCTCGAAGCGCTCGGCGCTGTGCCAGCCCCACGGTAAGCACGGGGTGAAGCGGGCCCCAGAGAAAGAACGGACGCGGGAGTTCACAGCAAGAACGGAGCGTCAGCCACCCCCGCTGGCTCCGTACGGAGGCCCCCGTACCCCGACCTGCGCACACGCACCTGGGAGGCTGGTCGTGGAGAGACCACGGGAACAGGCGAGCCTTCGAGTGTGTTCGTCATCAGCTGCCCGTGTGCCCGCGTGTGCTGGGTCTTCAGAAACACTGAATGAAACCTCCTGGGCGACCAGACCCCTCGTGTAAACTGGTGGAAAGGGGTGGCAGAGCTCAGTATTGGGGCCCGGAGTGGTCCGATCGTTTCTGTCGAGTCTTTCACTCGCTGATTCCACGGATACGGAGCCCTGCTGTGTGCCAGGCATCGTGCTAGGCACCTGCAAAGCTCCGTGACGCCAGCCGTGGGGGCACTGAGTGGTGAGAGGACGATTCACAAGGTCTTCCTGGCTCCTGGCCGGACGTACGCTGCAGACAAGCCACGAGCAGACTCCCAGCAAGTCAGAGACATGCACGCCGGCCGGCAGGAAGGATGGCTCTTACGGGCACCCCCACCCCGAGGTCTAGCTCTGAGTGCTGTAGGGAGGGCACAACTAGGTCTTCCTAGGAAAGCCATGTGGACTCCTGCCCATGATAGGAGGGGCAGAGGGAGCCTCGTAGTTCAGAACATCACACAAAATGCCGGTACCCGAAGGCTGCACACTAGCTGTACAGCATTCGTTCGTTCATTCGGTGCATGTGGTAGGTTTTCTTTCTGAAGCACTAACCCTGTGTCAGGCCCACGAGCCCTAAGGGTTAATGAATGGACCACAGGCCTTGTAATCCCCCAGACCAGGTCCTAATCCCAGATCTTCTGCTTACTAGTGCGTGCAGTCTTGGGCAGGTGACTTCTGGGAGCCTCAGTTTCTTCATCTGTAAAATGGGTGTATGCCGTGTTACAAGCAGGATTTGAGGTCTCTCCGGGACCTGTGAATTGAGGTCTCGCTCTCGTTTCAGGTCGGCACTGACTGGGATGCCAAGGAGCGGCTCTTCCGCAACTTCGGGGGTCTCCTGGGGCCCATGGACGAGCCCGTAGGCATGCAGAAATGGGGGAAGGGCCCCAACGTCACCGTGACTGTCATCTGGGTGGACCCTGTCAACATCATCGCAGCCACCTATGACATCCTGATTGAATCCACTGCCGAGTTCACCCACTACAAGCCCCCTTTGAACTTGCCCCTGAGGCCTGGGGTCTGGACAGTGAAAATTCTTCACCACTGGGTGCCGGTCGCAGAGACCAAATTCCTCGTTGCTCCGCTGACCTTCTCCAACAGGCAGCCTATCAAACCAGGTGAGTACTCCCGGCGTCTCTGCGGGGGAGATATTCCATCCTGGGGGTCCCTGGGGTCCTCCTCCTCAGGGCTGTGCTGCTCACATGCGGGGCACGGAGGCTGCCTCGGAGAACAGTGCTCTCCACTCTGTACGTCCCCCTGCCTGTTTGCATAGAGGACCTTCTCGTTTTCCACTTGTACGCTGAGGTGACGTCATCTCTTAGATATCTCATTATGACCTGCTCTCCCACTGGACTTCCAGAAAGCCCTGATCATATTTAAGACAAGAAGGGAAACAGACCCAGGCAGATACTGAGTGAAACTCAGTATCTTACTTTTTAAAAAATAGTAATTAAAGTAGGAGCCACACACGTTCATTGACAGACCGTTCATGGTTTCCTTGGGACCAAAATGACAGCGCTGAGGAATTGTGACACAGATTGCATGGCCCACAAATCCAAAATTATTATCTGGCCCTTTGTAAAAAAAAAAAAAAAAAAGAAAGAAAGGATTGCCAACTCCTGCTACAAAGGAGAGAGAGAAAAAAGAACATAAATGGCCCACACACACATAAAAGGCTGCTCAGCCTCATGAATAATGAGAGAAATGCAAATGGAAAGCAAAAAGAGGTCCCACTTCACACTACCGCTGAGAAATGTTCCGAGGTTGGACAGTATCGTACGGCAGAAGGCCGGAGGACAGCTGTCCATCTCCTGCCGGCGGGGACGCAAAGTGATAAAGCAGGTTTGGAAAATGGCTTAGCACAGCCCCCGTGCCACACAGAAGTCCCAGGGCTCCGTGGATGCCCCCACAGACCTGTAGACCTGTGCAGACCCAGAGCAGAATTGTTCCTAATGGCACCAAACCAGGAGCGGCCCCGAGGCCCTCGTTCAGACGCTGGACGCCGGTGAGGTCTGTCCAGACAGCGGAGCTCGGCGTGGCCGGCAACACCAGCGCCGCTCGGCTCCACGCGCTGATTTGGGTGAGTCTCCACAGCGTGACGTTGATGGGGGCAGGTCACCAGAGAAGTCGAAATGAGCGTACACATGTTTAAAGTTCAGAAGCAGGCCAGGCCAGCAGTTCCTGACTTCAGGATTCTCGTGTTCGTAGAAACCCGTGAGGAAAAGAGTCCTTGGTGCGAAATCAGGGTGGTGTTTCCCACTGGGCAGGGAGGGCCGGGAGAGAGGCATGTCGGCGCCCACCGCCTTTTTCTCTTCTCACCCGAAGAGTTTACTTCTATTTTTCTGGGTCCTCCTCTGATCACTGGGAACGTCTTCCTCCCCACTTAGTCCTACCTCCCAGGGGAACCGCCATCAAAACTTTGGTGTTCATCCTTCTAGTGGTTTCTGGAGGCTTCCAAAGCATAAACATGAACACACAACGTAAGTCACACATGGCTGATTTTTGAAAATGGAGTGATACGTTCTGTCATGAAACTTGCTCTTTGGACTTGTCCGAGTTCGTGTGTCTGAAGCTTACCTGTTTGTTCCTATTCCGTTGGGTTAAGGACCCAGAATCCATCTGTCCCCCACTGAGCACACACAGCTTCTTCCGTTGGTGGTGGTGTTATGGACAACAGTGCAAAGATTTTTGAATCTCAGATTGTCTGTGCCCATACAGATTCAGCCCTAAACAGTTTCCTAGAAACAGGATTTCTGGGTCTCTTGGTATTTGGAACTGTTTGTCTACACGTAACAGAAACCCAGAAGCCAAAAACACCTTACAGCCTCCATTAGGCAAAAAGAGTTCTGGGCTGGGTGCCATTTAGCTAGTGACGCAAGGAGAGGGGGACAAAGACATGGGGAGGGGCTGCCTGGAATTCGAACAGGGGGTGGGGGGCGGGTGGGACGTGAACTCTGTTGGCCTCTGCTAAGTTTCTGGGCTGAGCAAGCAGAAAGATACCTCATGTTTTCTCAAGAAGGAAGTCTGCTCCCCCTTCTCCCCTGGGAAACAGCCAAAAGACAGCCCCTCCCGTACCAGCTGGGCCAGCCCTCAAGTGCTCTCCAGTGAGGTTCCCATCCTTAGCATCCCTGAGACTTCCCCAAGCCAGACGTGGAGGAGAGGGATAGAAATAACCTTCTCCTCTTCGCTCCAGATACACCTGTCAGACGGAACAAAGGAGCCGTCCTCCACTCCAGGGGGGGAGAAAACCCCGGGGCCATTCACCGGGTCCTGATTTTTCCAGTTTTTTTTTTCTCTCTCCTTGGAGTTTCTGAAGATGGCAAGGCTCTTCCTACCCCTGCCCAGGATGAGCCGGGGGTCATCTTACCCCGCTGGGAGCAGCCCCCCTCCGCCGTCGGTGACTGTGTCTGTTAACGATGTTCCAGTGACAGGGAACATGAAAGTGGGAGCGATGCAATTTGTAAAATGATTCGTCAAGAGTAATTTACTATCGATGCGTCCCTGGTAATCTCAAGAAATCTGATGAGGTGGAATTGAGGAAAATTTAATTATAGAGGCGAGCATCACAGGCTGGTGCCGTAATAGCATTTCCCACATTAACCTCATTTTTCATAAGGGTTTTCTGCATCAGCCACAATATTTGGTCCCCAGCGTTGCGATGCTTGTTAGCTGCTCTTTTCTCTTTGTGCGGCCAGCCTTCTGTGGCCTCGGGTAGCTCCCCACTGCCAGCTCTGCCGATGTGGAGGGTCTGAGAGGCTACCTGATGGACGAGGCAGAACCTGCTCGAGAAGGAAGAGGTTCCGTCCTCAGACAGGCGGTCCGGGAGCTGCCCACACCCCTGCCAGCATCCGGGAGAGGCGGGCTGGGGCCCGGTTTAGAAAGCATGTTGTTCATTCCACTAGGGCGGGTGCATGGTCTTTCCTCCTCTTCCTCAAACCCCACTCAGGACCGCACACACTCGAAAACAGTGTGCGGATTATCGGAGCTGTCCTGGTTGCCCCCGAGGGGGACAGCCACCGTCCGGGGAACGGGAAGTGTTTCTGAACGCCACACTGTCCCACGAGCCCTCGCTCTCTCACCCGAGCCACAGCTGACTGGCCGAAACCCAGGCTCACCCGGATCGGTGGCCGGTAGGTTTTTACAATCTCTTCTTGTGTTTGGCAATGAAAGAGGCAGTAGGAGGGAACTTCTCCACAACAGCTAGCTTTTTTGCGTCAGCCCAGATGTGTGCACTTCCTGCTTCCCCCATCAGCCCTAGGAAGTAGACTGGACTCGGCCGGTCCCGGGCTTAACCCCAGATGGGTCCGGCGAGATAGCCATCCGTTTCCCCATCTGCAAAATGGGTATCATAACGCCAGCCCATGGCTCTGTGCATGTACAGGGTTGAATACTAATGACGCCAGCCGTAACAATTCCGGCTGTACTTCTCCAAGCATCAGTCTTTGCCGGGCGCCGTCTGCGTGTGTGCGCAGGACAGGTCACGTGCGGTCGTGCATAGTTTCGGGCACACGACGCCGTGACTCAGCAACTCCTCACACCCCAGCGCTCCGCGCGCGCGTGCTCCAAACGCCCGTCACCTCTCGCGCCCCTCCTGCCGCCACCTCTCCTCTGGCAACTATCCGGTTCGCTGCATCTAAGAGTCTGTTTCTTAAACGCCACATGAGTGAGATCCTACAGTATTTGTCTTTCACTTAATTCCATTAGCATTAGCTCCTCTGTCTCTGTCCACGTTGATGTTAGATGCAAGGTCCCGTTCTGGTTTGTACGGAGTCCTGTTACCCTGTACCTGTCCCACTGTCTACACCACATCTTCTTTACCCGCTCAGCTGTGAGGGACCCTTGGGCCGCCTCCGTAGCTGGCTGTTGTCAACAACATCGCAGTCAACCTCGGGGTGCGCACGTGTTCACGGGTTAGCGCGTCCACAGTCTCGGGGGAACACCCAGTAGCGGTGGCCGGAGCCTGGGGGCGCTCGTTCGGAACCACCCGAGGCCCCTGCACACCGTCTTCCACGGCGAGCTCGCGTCCCCACCAGCCGTGTGCGAGGGTCCCCCCTGCTCCGCGTCTTTGCCGACACTGGTTGCTTCTTGTCTCTCGAGTTCTCGCGGTTCTGACAGGTGGGAGGCGGGACCCTGCCGTTCTGGTCTGTGCGTCCCTGATGCTGAGTGACGGTGAGCGTCTTTCCGTGTGTCTGCTGGCCACCTGGATAGCGCCTGCCCACTTCCAGCTGGATTATTGGGGTTTTGTGTCGAGTGGTGGAGGTTAGCTTGGACACTAACGCCAGGCGCCACTGTAAGCACTTAACAGGAATCAGCACAGGGACCGTCACCGAGCTCTGAGGTACTGCACTCCTCTGACGGTCCTGGAAAGCAGGCACCCGGCGTTGACATCCGAAGCCACACACCAGGGACATGAGCCCTGGGGACCCTGACCCGGGAGCCCCGGCAGCCGCCCACGGGCTCACACGGGAGGTGCTGCTCGGCAGAGCCGGGCTGGTAAGAGCCGGTGGAGGTGCATCCACAGACCCAGACTCCAGCCTTGGCTCCGACTCTCATTAGCTCTGTGATTTGCAGAAAGTCCTCTAATGAGGCTTTGCTTCTGCCCAGAATTCCGTTTGCCATGATCTGCTTGCGGCTTCCCCGGTCTCATTAACCAGCACTCAGCTCAGGAGGCACCTCTGCGAGGTCTCCCTTACCCCCTCACACAAAATAAACATCCTCCGTCCTTTCTGGCTCCGGGGGGGCAGCAAGCTTTTACTGTAAAGGGCCACACAGTAAAGCTTCCCTGCTTTGCGGACCACACACGGTCTCTGTCTCAAGGGCTTCGCAGCGCATCGGCGGCAGAGCTGGCCGCAGACAGCGGGTCCGCCAGGAGGCGCGGCTTGTGTCCCGGCGCTACTTGATTTACTGCACCCGGTGGGCCACCCTTGGCCCGAGGGCCGCAGCGTGCGCAGCCCTTGCGCTGGGTCCCGTCCCCCCCCCCACCCGGTGCAGTCCCCCCAGGTTCCTGAACACCGGGTACAACGACCTGCTCTAGGGCTCGTCCTCCGTCTCCCCGCGCAGGGCTGTAGTCTTACATCCGCTCACTCCAGGGGGTGGAGCGGGGCCTGGCCTGGCCTTGTAGCTTCGTCCAGTGAATGAAGGAATGCCTGGAAGAGGGAGTTTTAGCAAGTATGTGTTGAACGAATGCCTTGGACCAAGTCGGTGCTGAAAATGTCGTGCGTGAATGAATGGATGGACGGTCTGGACTGCTCTGGGGACAGACGAGTGGACGGTGCCCTGCACCGGGGGGCTCATGGGTGTGGGAGGAGTGTCCCTGCAGGCCGGGTCCTCGTCTATGCGGCGGGGCTGCGGCCACCGTGCAGGCTAGTGTCCCCCAACAGCCATGAGGCCCGCGGGCGGTGCCTGCTCGGGGACTCTCCTGACCCGCTCCTCCTTCTCTGTGGCTTTCAGAGGAGGCGTTGAAGCTGCACAACGGGCCCCCGCGCAGCGCCTACATGGAGCAGAGCTTCCAGAGCCTGAACCCCGTCCTCAGCCTGCCCGTCAGCCCGGCCCAGGTGGAGCAGGCCCGGCGGAACGCGGCCTCCACGGGCGCAGGACTGGAGCGCTGGCTGGACTCGCTGGTGGGGGGCATGTGGACCGCCATGGACGTCTGCGCCGCGGGCCCCACGGCCTGCCCAGTCATGCAGACCTGCAGCCAGACCGCCTGGAGCTCCTTCAGCCCCGACCCCAAGTCCGAGCTGGGAGCTGTCAAACCCGATGGCCGGCTCAGGTAGCACCGGGCGCGTGCGGGCCCCAGCGGATGTCCGAGGGAAAGCAGCCCGAGGGCTGGTGGCGCCCGGACCCCGGCCCCCTGCTGCCAGGGTGCCTTTTGTGAGAGGGGCTCCCCCGGCTACAGAACGATGGACAGGAAGGTGCGGAGGTCAAGGCAGCTCCTGCCAACAACCTGGCCCCCTCCCCCCCCGGCTCTGGGGGGCGAGGAGTGCGCAGTCCCGGGGCCGTGGTGGTCTTACCTCTTCTGGTTGGCCCTCGAAGCCTCCAGATTCCTTGTCCTCCCCCGCGGTGATGCAGTCCCCCCAGTCAAGTGATTCTCCAACTTTTCTTTTGAGCAGAATTCTGTTTACGAAGCGCAGTTGGAGGTACAAGTTCAAGGTGTGGTTGACATCCGGGCTGCTGGGGTTGAAGCTGGGGAGGGTGAGGTTCTTTGTCAAAGCTCAGCCTTTGCCCAGGGCGCCTCCTGAGGCTCCTCCCGAACCCAAGAGCTCCACAGAACCCCTTGTGAAGAGCACTGCCCAGACCCTGGGCATGACCTCCAGCCCTGCCCTGAGGCTCATCTTCCCGCCCTTGGAGGGGAAGGGCACTGGGTGAGCCTTCCACCAGCCCTTCTCCGGCCTCCTTCCTAGCTAGATGAGCAGGAGAGCTTTTTGATGGGACGTGGCCGAGGTTCCCCGCCGTCTGCGTTCCATGCCAGCCTCGCTCCCAGACTGCCCCACGAGGCTACAGAAAGGCTATGAGGCTCAGGTATGCGAGCATCTGTGCAGGGGCTGGGAGACCAAGACCCTGACCTCGTGGGTCTTGGACAAGGAGAACTCTGGGGCCTGTGGCCATGAAACTCAGATGGTTGGGACCCGACTCCTGAGCCGGATAGCCTAGCAATACCCGTCCCAGCCTGAGGCCTTCTGCACGGAGGTGAAGCCCACCCAACCTTGGGAATGGTCCCCCCACCCCACCCTCATTCCGGAGCGGGAGTTGGGGAGGGACCAGGCTTCTCGCCTCTAGGACAGGCATTTCAGATTTGGTGTTCAAATTCACGCCCTTCTCAGAGGTGCCAGTGGGCCCCTCTGCTGTGCAGCGGGAAAGCTGGAAGCTTGAGCGTCCAATCGGCTCAAACCTCAACAACAGCGTTCTTCCAAGTGCTTGAGTTGCCAGATCCCTGCACCGTGACCTTGCTGTGTGCCTCGGAGGGCCAGCCCCGCTCCGCTGGAAAACCCAGCCTAAGGCCCCTTCCTTCTCCGATTGCAGCCCCCACTCCCCCCAGGAGAGGCTTTCCTTGGCCAAGGCCGACCCCAGCTTCCAACTGTCCTGCCCCGGGGAGCCCGTCCTCGTGTTCCCGGGCAGCGCGGGTGTGAAGGTACCGCAGCACCCCCACCCCCGACCCCCACCCTGCGCTCACCCCAGAGCCCATGCCCTGCCCGGCCGCATGTTCTGTGAGCCACGGAGGGGCCGGAGGAGGGACACTTTCAGTATTTATTATTTATGTTTTAGTCAATGACTAATGAGTAGGTGCTGCTTTTGCAGCTGGTCAGTTACGTCTCTTACTAACTGAAGCTGCCTTCATTCACGAAAGGCCCCCCCCCCTTCCCCACCCTCCCTGCCTCCCTCTCCATCCCCGGTGTGTCTCTCTCCTGTCTGCTCTGCATTCTTCATGCCCTCAGAGGAAAGCCGGGGTGTTGGACATCACGAGGAGAACGCTTGCACCAGCATCTGCTGGCCGAAAGCAGGGTCCCCCTGGGGACCCTGGAGCCTTACCTTTTGCTCAGGCAGGGTGGGAGCCTCGGCAGGTCCTCCGGTCCTGGGGGGGTTGGAATTCCTGAGCCATTCCCGCTGCAGAGCCTACCTCTGAGCCTGGGAGGCAGAGAGAGCCACTGCAGCAGGAGGGGGCGTGGTCAGATGAGCCCAGAGCTACCCATGTCACAGGGGCTCCGGGGACCTCAGGGGCGCTTGCTGAGAAAGGGCGGATCGTGGCTCAATGAACGTGCA
Organism: Enhydra lutris kenyoni; assembly: GCF_002288905.1. Lineage (NCBI taxonomy): Eukaryota > Metazoa > Chordata > Mammalia > Carnivora > Mustelidae > Enhydra > Enhydra lutris. Next base: position 2,012,095 of record NW_019154129.1, on the reverse strand, counting down.
GACTCTAGGTGCCCAGAAGCCTGGGTTGCCGCCACCTTCTGCCCTAGCCCACCCAGGGAGCCTTCCTCGTCACCCTCCTCGCCAGGAGTCCCGTGGTTTCCACGGTGTCCTGTGCAGGGCTCAGGCCTGGGTCCAGTGTCCCTGCAGACCCCTCCCTGGGGCCCACCTGCACCCACCGACATGGCTCATCCTCACTCCCAGAACCAGCAGAGAAGGTCTACTCTGGGCACGATCCCCACCCGCCCCCTGCTCACGGCAAGGAAGTCAGCCAGTCCTACCCAATGTTTCTTTAAAGACTTCTGTTTTCTGACCAGGGTATAACTTTGCTATTAAAAAAAAAAAGGATTCCAAACAAAGGCCAGGAGGATTGGCGAGAAGGTGAGGTTTTCCCCGGGGACACATTAACAGCTACACTGTATCTGCCTGAGAGGGAGGGAGTCCTGAAAGGCCACTGGGTCAGGCAGCCAGGAGCTCGGGCTATTGGACCCAAGCACAGGAGACAAACCCTAGTGACAGCCTGAAGTCCCGCCCTGGCTCACCGGCTGGGTGCCTGGGGGCAGCCTGGGTAGAAGGAAGCATTCAGGAGGCTGTACACCCCCTGTGATGTCCCAGCCAACCTGTCCAGGGACGCTCGGGTGGCAGCCTGTCTGCCTGAGTCCCACGGCCCAGGTCAGGCACAAGCAGTCTCCCTCGAGGACAGGAACAGTGCCCAGACCCCATGTTTAAGAAGGAGGCCCTTTCCTCGCTTTGGAAAAAGACCTTTCTGGTCAGATCACGAGTCCTCCCAGCTTCATTTCCCCCTTGCTAGTTTAACGTCTCAGAGGCCAGTGCACTCAGGACGATCAGGCCCCCACAAGCCCCCACAAAGCGACTGCAGCTCCTGAGCACATCCTCAGTTGGGCGGACAGGCTGCCTCCCGGCTCCCGGTTTACAGGTACAAGGACGACACAGGCTGGAACCTCCATCTCTTTGCCAGGGAGGTGCCCAGTAGAGACAAGGAGCTGCGGGAGGTAGGGCTTTACTCAAGACGGCCTACACAGCCAAGCCCACCGGGGACTCAGGACACAAGCACTCAAGGGGGGCGGGCATACTAGGCACAGCTGTTGGCCAGGCCCTGCCAGGTCAAAGCCACACTCTAGGGTAGGGGTAGCCAACACTAATAGGCTTGGCGTGAGACAGGAGGGAGTGGTGGGCTGCACGGCCCATCCAAAGACAGCATCTCGGCTGTCCGTGAGCCTGCAGAATCTTCCCATTTGGTAAAGGAAGCCAGAGATCCAGATTTCCGTAGGAAATTTGACTATTAAGTGGCAGCAGTGGGTTTTTTTGGTTCTGAGTGTGGGCCAGGAGCAATTCCACAGTTCATCCATCCTGTGCATGGCCAGCCACCCCTGCTCGCAGGAGATGGTTTACCAAGAGATCAGGCCATGCCCTGATGGAGGAAATGAGCCACCAGTAGGAAGGGGCAAAAATTCTAGCTCTTTTCGCGGATCCTGCGGAAGGGAGAACAGGAGCCTCTTACCTGTCATTCCACCCGGGAGAGACGGTCCCGCGGAGAGGTGTCCCAGGAGAACTGGCTTGGGAAGGGGTCCTGGTCCCAAGATGGTGCTTAAAAAAAAAAAGAAGAAAAAGAATTTATAGACACGTCCTAAGGAAGCCCACACCTTCCAGAATTCCGCCAGCCCAGGGGGAGGTGAGGAGGGCGGTCTGGGAAGGAGGGGTGTATCCAACAGCCCCGCCTCGCTCCAAGTCCCGGGTCCGAGCAGCCATCTTGGCACCCATTTGGGACGCCTTGTCCGAGCTGTGCTGACCCCCGGACGCCCTCCTCGGCTCGGGCACCTTACTCTGCCCATGGGTCTCACACAGGCGCTACCTCATCGTGTCTGCTGAGAAGTTTACGGGGGGTGGGGGGCTAATTATGTGTCCCAAACGTGCTGGGTTGAACATACAATCTATGCAAATTTCTCTCCCTCTGTTTCCCTCTCTGTGACGGTTTCTCTCTCTTTCTGAAGTTTGGTTCTTTTTCTGTTTCGGGTGACCCGGCCAACCAGATACTGTACAGACCCCGCTTAGGACCAGGGAGGGCTTTCATGCGCCGCCTGTGTCTGCCCCTCACACTGTCTTTGGTTCTGTCCTCCCCAAGCCCCACGCAGGGAACATGCCGCCCTCCCCGCCCCACCCCTCCCTCCTGCCAGGAACACTCCCCCCGCCCCCACCCCGCAGCCCCCAGGAGAGCAGGTTCTGCCACCCCACGCGCCCCACCTCTGCAACATCCTTCATTTCACTCCCACCTGCTTTGCCTCCCCTGCTCCCCCCCACCCCCAAAAGCCTTAGGTTTCTCCTTTTTGAAATGTGGCCTTAACATTATTTTTGGAAAGCTGACTGCCCTCTCCCTCCGACCTCCACCAACATGCTGGAAGCGAGCATCCTGGCGCTCTCACGGCAGCCGCCTCCACCAGGGGCTGCCCCTCTGCAGGCTGCAGACGCTACAGAAATGGCTTCTACGTGTCGTCTTTAAAAAAAACACCCTCCTGTCGTTCCTCTGGGTAAAACGAAGGCTGGGGCGTTCCCGCCGGGCCAGCGTCTGCCCCCTGGTGCAGCATGCTGTCGCTGTCGCTGTCGAGCACACTGCCGAGGCCCCGGGTGGCTTCCGTCCCCGCCGGGGGTGAGCACCTGCACCCCTGTCCCCCCGCCCCCCCGAGGCTTGGGGACTTGAGGGACTTCATCCAGGGGTAAATCAGGAGAGTTTCTCTATTTCCCTCTCCGTCCTTCCTGCCTGGAAAGGGAGAGCGTTCAGTATTCCCAGCGGATGGGTCCTGTTCTCAGAGGGATCACACTCCCGAGGTCCGTCGCTCCAGGTCCCGTCGGAGGCCAAAGACAACCCCCCAGGGTTTCCGCAGGAAATTCACTGGAATTGAGCGCAACCGTCCTTAGAGTCCTTTCACCGTCGTCTTTTTTGTTTTTAATATTATGTTGTCAGTAGTGTCCGTTTTGGGTATTTTTAGAGGCCTCACAATAAGTTATTACTGTCCACCCATTTTTTTTTTCAAAGACATGTGGTGATATAGTTTTTAAAAATAACTATTTTGTTATAGATCATGATATGCATAAAACTGTACAGAACTATTTTGTAATGTATTGATTTAAAAAAAATCTGTAAATAAAGTTAAAAAAAAAGAATTCCAATGGCACACACTGGAAGATGTAGATATTTTGCTATTTATTCAAAGGAGTATTTTAAAAGAGATTGAACTATCTGAAATTGACCAGTCATCAAAGTTTCGGTCCTACGAACGCTTTCCCTCGAGGCAGCCCGTGTCTCTCGGAAGCGATTGCACTAGCCGCTCATTTTTTGCACCTTTTCTGTATCTTCATTTAGCAGAAAAACAACAAAATTGTGCCTTAGCTGTATTTTTTTTTGTCTAGGGGAGTTTGTTTGTCTGACAAAGCAAAATTTTTTGCAGAAACCAGTGGATGTATTAAATCCTGTATCATACCAAAAACACTGCAGGTGTATAGCGATGCTTTCTGTCATACTGTGTTTTCAGATGCAGAATTTTAAAATTAAAAAAAAAATACTGTCTTTATGGAACAGTGGCTGTATGGCTTCTCTTCAGCAGTATCCTGCATCTTCACGAAATCCGGTGCGCTCTTCCTGCCTCCGTTGGCTGATTATTGAATCCATCATCCGAACGAGGGATGGAATGCCCGGACCCCAGGACCGAGCTGGGGCTCCCGGGAAAAACTGGAGGTCTGGACGCACTCCCTGATCCAGCCCGCAGCCCTCACTCAGTGACATTACTGCGGGACCCTCCTGCACACGGTTCCCCTGGTTGAGGTGAAAGTGCGTGGTTTCAGAGTCTTGGGTAATTCAAGGCCAGCCGGGAAGGACTGCCATTAAAGCAGCGAATGGTTCTCTCTGCCCAGCGGGCTGGTCGTGTAGCCAGCGTGTTTCCTCCTCACCTCACAGCTAGACCACGTTTCCCAGATGTCCTCGCGCCTAGCTGTGGCCTTGTGGCCAACCTCTGGCCCGTGAAATGTGGGTGGGAGGGACTCAGGGCACTCGAAGACCCGGCCCAAAAAATTTCCAGCGCCAAGTTTTCGAATCATCGTGATTTGGAGCATTGGTGAGTCGCTCTGCTCTACTCTTCTGGGAAACCTCACAAAGCTGGCAGTTTAAAGGTGGGCGGGGCCCCAGCAGGGAAGGAGCCAGGCCCCCGGATTGTCACACCACGCAAGGCCCCCCCCGACCAGCCATTCCCGACTGGCGACCGCGACATGAAACGTGTGTTGTGCGACGCCATTGTGAATGTGTGTTCTGGCGCGCAGTCTTACGTTAGCTCCTCGTTCATCCAGAAATGGCCACTCACGTGGTCCTCTGGAAAAGTCCAAGTCTTAGCCCCTTCATCCTACAAGTAAAAGAGAATCTCCAGTGGGTGAAGTGATCGGCTTGAAGGTACCAAGATACATCGTGGTCATAACTAGAGCCAAGGTTCCCCAGGCCCCAGTGAGACCTTCTCAAGTCTTCAGGAGGAATGCTGCTCCCTCCTTGGCTTGGCCTCACCGCCATGCTTACATTTGGCTCCCGAAGGCCATGGACAGGGAGGGAGAGCGCCCAGGTGGCTGCATTGCACAGATACTGTTATTTCTCCCTTCCGCCTCCTTAAAGGCAGAGAGTGCCCCTGAGACCCAGATGGGGCCACACAACCGGAACAAAATAGGCTAGAGTCGGTGACTCGGGGATGGCGATGGGGGTTGGGGGTGTCGTGGTGGCCTGCCCTGAACTCCACACTCACTAATGCCCCAGTCAGGACTTCCCGGGAAGATGGCAGAGTAGGAGGACCAGAGGCTCACTCTGTGACCCAAACACTGACCGAGCAGACTCTGCGCAGCTGAATGGAGAGAAGAGGCCACATCAAAGGGGGAAGGAGGGCCACAGACGTGGTTGGGAGCCAGACTGCCCCAGGGCACTGTCTGCAGGCCAGAGGGGGGGCCACAGGCGCAGAGAGGAGCAGACCCACCCCAGGCACCGGAGACCGAGGGAACCCCCTGCGGGAAGACCAGTCCCCCTCACATCTGGCTTTGAAAACCAGAGAGGCTTAACTTCTCGAGTTCTTAACAGTCAGTGGGACAGAACATCTGCAGCTTTGGGACTCAGGTTCGGCTCCGGGAGAGCTGGGAAGGCAGCAGGACATGGTGTCCTGCCCTTAAGTAAAGAGGCAGCTCAGCCAGCAGCCCAGGGAGATAGAGCGCAGAAGCAGCAGTTTAAATGCCCGGGGTGGACACAAGGGAGAATTATCTACTCATCTTAGCACCTGTCCCAGAGGGACAGATCGCTGGGAGACTCCTCTAGGAACCAAGACCTCCCTGCTGTATAAGCACACCGTCACCTAGGCAACGGCGCAGCGCTGACCTCTGCTCCCTGCACCCTGCCCCCAGCCTCAGCCCCCCCCGCCCCCCCCGAGGACCCGCCGCCCCCCAACCCCCCCCCCCCCCCGCCCCCCCCCCCCCTCCCACATGGCAGATCCACCCCCCCCCCCAGTCGGCAGTCAGCACTCAGCTGGAGCCCATCCACACCAGGGCTAGCAGCCCCATCAGGGGCCACCACCACTCGGAATCCCCACAGCGAGGGAACGCTAACTCCGCAGACGCCTCCAACAGACCGCAGGGGTGGGCAGGGGGAAGGAACCTTGTCCGACGGCGGACCCACCCACCCACCGATGAAAGCTGCTCAGGGGACGATCAGGAAGGAGACCTGTGGTTGGCGGCTACTGCAGCTCTAGCAAACCCGTGTTCTGACTCCCCTCAAGCCCGAGGCGGCCCGAGGCTGGCACACCATGGCCACCGGGACCAAATCCTCCCCACGACCGGCAGCCACCGGCAGCCACTGCAGGTGCAACTGGACTGAAGCAGACATAGCTGGGCTACAACAATGGGGCACGTGCAAGACACAGAGACACCCTCAAAGGAGCAGGCTCTGGCCAGTAGGGGACACGGCCCTGCAGGGCGCTAGAGGACCTCCTCTTCCTAAGGCTGCCTTTTTTTTTTTTTTTTTTTTTTGAGAGAGTGCACGAGCCAGAGGGAGGGCCAGAGGGAGAAAGAGAAGCAGCCTACCCACTGAGCAGGGAACCCGAGGTGGGGCTCGATCCCAGGACCCCAGGATCATGACCTGATCCAAAGGCAAATGCTTACCAACAGAGCCACCCAGGCGCCACAAGGCCCCTACTTTCAAGAGCAAGAAACTAAGCTCACTTTGCTAACACAGAGAAAAAGACACAGCAAGTTAGGTACAATGAGAAAGAGGAGTAGGTCCCAAACGAAACAACAAGACAAAATCATGGCAAGAGAGCTAACGAAATGGAGAGAAGTAATGTGCCTGATAAAGAACTTAAAGTAATGATCTGAAGGTACTCACTGGACTGAGGAAAAGAGTGGAGGACATCCATGAGCTCCTGAACAAAGAGATAAAAAAGAACCCAGCAAAGGAAAAACACAGTAAGTGAAATTAAAAATACACTTGATGGGAGACTTCCTGGAAGATGCCAGAGTAAGAAGACTCTAAACTCCTCTCATCCCGAAGATACAATCAGATAACTTGTATCAGAGCCAATGCCCGTGAAATGACCCCAGAGACTTGCCAAACTCCACCACCAATTGTAGAGAAAAGTTCACATCCAAGAGGGTAGGAAAGTCGAGGGCTCAGTGGAACTACCAGAGGGAGGGAGCCATGGGCACAGAGAGTGGAGAGCGACAATCTAGCACACCACGGAGCCTGCAAAGAGAAGAGAAATCCCCACAGCATTTGGCTTTGAAAATCAGAGGAGGGGACATAAAGCCTCAAACCTTAAAAATCAGCTCTGAGAGAGCCCAGAGGGCAATCAGGAGCTGAGTCCCCGCCCCAAAGGAGCCACCTGCTGTCTCTGCAGAGAGTGCAAAGCTGCAGTGTGCAAGGCACCTGGGGCTGACTTGAGGCAGTGCTGGTTAGTCATCTCAGAGTTCCCTGAGGGACTTCTCCAGGAACAAAGGAGCTGGCAGGTGCCACTTCCCTCCCCCCACTCAGCCACCTTGGGGAGCCGGCATGCCTGTCTCCAGGGGGGTTGCACTCCCTCTCTCCAGCCCCACCCCGCAGAGGAGGACAAGCCCCACCTTGACAGAAGTGCACTGCCGCCCACTGGTTTCAAAAGCAAGAGACGAAACTGACATTCCCAACCCACAGAATCAGACACAGAGAGTTAGGTAAAATGAGGAGAAAGAGGAATCGATCACAGATGAAAGGACAGGACCAAACCATAGCAAGAGACCTAAGCGAAGTGGGTAGAAGTAACATGCCTGATGGGGAATTTAATGTAATGATCATAAAAATACTCACTGGACTTGAGAAAAGAGTGAAGGACATCGGTGAGACCCTTACAGAGATGGGAAACATAAAAAGGAACCAGTCAGAGGTGAAGAACTCAAGAAATGAAATTTAAGATACACTTGATGGAGAAATAGGCTGGAATATGCAAAGGAACGAATTAATGAACTAGAAGACAGAGTAATAGAAAGTAATCAAGGTGAACAAATGAGAGAAAAAAAGAATTATGCAAAGTAAGAAGAGACTGACAAAATTCAGTGACTCCATCAAGCATAAAACATTCACATTATAGGGATCCCAGAAGGAGAAGAGAGCAGTAAGGGGGCAGAACATTTACTTGAAGAAATAATAGCTGAGAACTTCCCAGATCTGGGGAAGGAAACAGATCCAGGTCCAGGAGACACAGAGAGCATTCCCCAAACCCCCCCCCCACCTCAAAAATAAAAAAATAAAAATTAAAGGGATCATCCACATAGTTATTAAAATGGCAAAACAAAACAAAACAGGGATAAAGGAACATTTTGAAAGGAACAAGAGAAAAAAAGTCATGTACAAGGGAAACTCCATAAGGCTATCACTGGATTTTTCAGCATAAACCTTTCAGGCCAAAAGAGAGGAACATGATCTATAAAAGTGCTAAAGGGAAAATTTACAATCAAGAATACTCTATCCGGCAAGGCTATCATTCAAAATAGGAGAGATAAAAAAAGTTTCTCAGACAAGCAAAAACTGAGGGAGTTCATGACCACAAAATCAGCCCTGAAAGAAATGTTTTTTTAAGAAGATTTATTTGTGTATCAGAGGGGAGAGGGAGACAGAGAATCTCAAGCAGACTCCGCTGAGCACAGACCTTGATGTGGGGCTCGATCTCATCACCCAGAGTTCATGACTTGAGCTGATACCAAGAGTGGCACGCTTCGCCAACTGAGCCACCCAGGTGCCCCAGCCCTGCAAAAAGTCTTAAAGGAGACCCTCTGAGTAGAAAGACCAGAAGTCAAAGTATGCTTGGTTCACACAAAAGCAAAAAGAAAAAATATTTCTATAGAAATATCAGTCCAGAGATTCACAAAATAAAAGGATGTAAAATATGACACCACATACTTTAAATATGGTCGGGGTGGGGGATAAAGAATGGGTTCGAACTTAAGTGACCATCCTCTCAATATAGACTGTCCTAATGCAGAAGATGTTATATACAAACCTAATGGTAACCACAAATCAAAAACCAATAATATATATATAAATAATGAACAGAAAGGAATCCACAGATATCACTAACGAAAACTGTAGACATGAGAGAGTACACAAGAAAGGATTAGAGAAAAGTGACAACCGTAAAGCAAGTAACAAAATAACAGTAAATACGTATCAATAATGACTTTTAAGTAAAGGGACTGGACCCTCCAATAAAAAGACACAGTGACAGAGTAGATTAAAAAAACAAGACCCATCAGTATGCTGCCTACAAGAGTTTCACTTCAGACCTGAGGACACCTGCAGACTGACAAGGGATATAGAAATGTTATCGTGCAAATGGATGTCAGAAGAAAGCTAGTGTAGCAAAATTTATATGGGACAAAACAGACTTTTAAACAAAGACAGGAAGAAGAGACAAAGGATGGGGCCCCTGAGTTGCTCAGTCAGTTAAATGTCTGCCTTTGGCTCACGTCATGATCCCAGAGTCCTGGGATCGAGTCCCAGGTCAGGTTCCTTGCTCGGTGGGGATCTTGCATCTCCCGCTGTCTGCTGTTCCCCCAGCTTGTGTTCTCTCCCTGACAAATAAATAAATAAATAAAATCTTAATTAAAGAGAGAGAGAGACACACACACAAAGAGGACTATATAATCCTGAAGGGGATAATCCAACAAAAAGATACAATTGTAAATATTTATGCTCACAACATAAGCTCAACCAAATACATAAAACAGTTACTAACCAACGTAAAGGAACTAAATGATAATAATACTGTAACAGTAGGGGACTTTAACACCCACTTACATTGATGGACAGACCACCCAAACAGAAAAAAAAAACCAAAAACAAAATCAGTAAGGAAACAGTGCTTCGAATGACAAATTAAACCAGATGGATTTCAGAAATATATTCAAAACATTCTGTTATAAAATAGTAGAAATTTCTTTTCAAGGGCACATAGAACATTCTCCAGAACAGGTCACAAATTAGGCCACTAAACAAAACTCCCCAAATTCAAAAAGATCAAAGTCACACCATGCCTATTTTCTGACCACAATGCTGTGAAACTAGAAGTCAGCCACACACACACACACACACACACACCCCTAGAAAGACCACAAACACATGGAGGTTAAATAATGTGCTAAACAATGAATGGGTGAAAATAAAAGAAGAAAACCAAAAGTACATGGAAACCAATGAAAACGAACACACAATGGTCCAAGACCTTTGGGATGCAGCAAAAGCATTTTTTTTTTTAAGATTTTATTTATTTGAGACAGAGAACACGAGCAGGGGGAGAGGCAGAGGAAGCAGCAGATTCCCTGCTGAGCTGGGAGCCCAACCCGGGCTCGATCCCAGAATCCTGAGATCATGACCCGAGCCAAAGGCAGACGCTCAGCCGTCTGAGCCACCCAGGCACCTCTAACAAAAGCAGTTCTAAGAGGGTAGTGTACAGCAATCCAGAACAATCTCAAGAAGAAAAATCGCAAATAAACAACCTAACCTTACCCCTAGAGGAGCTAGAAAGAGAACAACAAACAAAACCCTCACCAGCAAAAGAAAGGAAATGATAAAGATGAGAGCAGAAATAATACAGAAATTAAAAAAAAAAAAATAGAGCAGATCAATGAAACCAGGAACTGCTTCTTTGAAAAGATCAATTTAGCTGATAAAGCTCCAGCCGGACTCATCAGAAAACAAAAGAGACAGAAAGGACTCAAAATCACAAATGAGAGAAAAGAAATAACAACAACAATACAATTTTCAGAGAATATTATGAAAACTTGTACAGCAACAGAGTGGACAACCTAGAAGAAAGAGAAAATCCTAGAAACAAGTAAACTACTAAAACTGAAAGAGGAAGAAACAGAAAATGTGAACAGACCGATTACCAGCAAGAAGACGGAAGCAGTGATCCCGAAACGCCCAGCGAGCAAACGTCCAGCACCAGATGGCTTCACAGGAGATTTCTGCCAGACACTCAAAGAAGAACTAATACCTGTTGTTCTCAAGCAATTCCAAAAAAATAGAACACGAAGGAAAATGAACCCCAATCGACTCTACGAGGGCAGCATTAACCTGATACCAAGAGCTGACAAAGACACCTCTAAAAATGAGAACCAGAGACAATTTCTCTGATGAACCTAGATGCAAAAATCGCCAACAAAATCCTAGCAAAGTGAATCCAACAACACATCGAAAAAAAAAAAAATTGTCCACCACAATCTCATGGGATTTATTTCCTGGGCTGCAAGGGTGGTTCCACACTCAAAAATCTATCAAAGTGATAGAAAGGAGAAGAGCCGGATGAGCTTTGTAATCGACGCAGAAGACACCGCAGCTAACATAGCTTTCCCCCTCAGGTCAGGAACAAGCCAAGGATATCCACTCTCGCCACTTTTCTTCAGCATAGCACTGGAAGTCCTAGCCTCAGCAATCAGACGACAAGAAGAAAAGGCAGGAGTAATTGGAAGGGAAGAAGAAAAATTGTCACTATATGCAGATGACAGGATAGTATCTATACAGAAAACCCTAAAGACTCCACCAAAAACCTGGTACACCTGATAGATGAATTTGAGAAGGTCACACGATATGAAATCAACGTGCAGAAGTCTGTTGCATTTCTATACACTAACAAAGGAGCAGGAAGAGAAGGAAAACAATCCCATTTGCAAAATTGCACAAAAATAGTAAAATACCTAAGAATAAACCTAAAGAAGTGAAAGCCCTGTACTGTGAGAACTATAAAACACTGATGAAAGAAATTAAAGACAACACAAAGAAATGAAAAGACACTGCATACCTACGGGTTAGAAGAACAATATTGGGTTTCGTTTTTTTTGTTTTTTTTTTTTTTTAAAAGATTTTTTTTTTTTTTAATTTCTTTCACAGAGAGAGAGAGAGAGCGTGCGCAAAAGTAAGCAAAGCAGCAGGCAGAGGGAGAGGGAGAAGCAGGCTCCCACTGAGCAGGGAGCCCGATGCAGGGCTCAATCCCAGAACCCTGAGATGATGACCTGAGCCGAAGGCAGCCACTCAACTGACTGAACCACCCAGGCACCCCTTGTTTTTAAGATTTTATTTACTTATGACAGAGAGGGATAGCAAGAGGGAACACAAGCACGGGGGAGCTGGAGAGGGAGAAGCAGGTTCCCCACTAAGCAGGGAGCCCAATGCAGGGCTCGATCCCAGGACGCTAGGATCATGACCTGAGCAGAAGGCAGACACTTAACAATTGAGACACCCAGGTGTCCTGGAAAAACAAATATTGTTAAAATGTCTACACTTCCCAAAGCAATCTACTCATTTAATGTAATCCCTACCAAATACCAGCAGCATTTTTTTTTAATAGATCTAGAGTAATCTTAAAATGTGTATGGAACCACAAAAGACCGCAGATAGCCAAAGCAATCTTGAAAAACAAAACTGGAGGCATCATAATCCCCCATTTCATAGATAAATTACAAAGCTGTAATAATCAAAACAGTATGGTGTTGGCACGAAAGCAGACACACAGGTCAATGGAACAGAGTAGAAAGCCCAGAAATAAACCCACCACGTTATGGTCACTTAGTCTTTGACAACAAAGGCAAGAATATGCATTGGGAAAAAGTCTCTTCCACAAACACTGTTGGGGAACCTGGACAGCCACATGCAAATTGGACCCCTTTGTTATGCCGGACACAAACTTGAAATGGAGTAAGAACCTAAACGTGAGACCTGAAACCATAAAAATCCAAGAAAGGGGCACAGGCAGTCATTTCTCTGACATCGGCTGTAACAACATTTTTCTAGAGGTCTCCTAAGGCAAGGGAAATGAACTATTGGGACTACATCAAGATGAAAAGCTTCTGCACAGCAAAGGAAACAGTCAACAAAATGAAGAGACAACCTATGGGAGAAGATACTTGGAAATGACATTATCTGATAAAGGGTTAGTATCCAAAATATATGAAGAACATCTACAACTCACACACACACACACACACACACACACACACACACACACACACACACACACACCAAATAATACAAATAAAAATGTCAGAGACATGAAAAGACATTTCTCTGAAGAAGACCTATAGACGGCCAACAGACACATAAAAAGTTGTTCATCATCGCTCATCATCGGGGAAATCAAATCAAAACCACCATGCGGCATCACCTCACATCCGGGAGAATGGCTAAAATCAAAAATTTTAAAAAGCACCAAGTGTTGGTGAGGATGTGAAGAAAAAGGAATTGTTGATGGGAATGCAAACCGGCGCAGTCACTCTGGAAAACAGGTTCGTCGAAAGATTAGAAATAGAACTATCCTATGATCCAGTCATCACACTACTGGGTATTTACCCAAAAAATAACAAAAACACTAATTCCAAAGGATATATACACATATATATTACAGCATTCTTTACGATAGCCATGGTCTGAAGGAGCCCATGTGTCCATCCAGAGATGAGTGGATAAAGAAGATGCGGTACATATACACAATGGAGTATTAGTCATATTAGTCACGTTTGCAACATGGCTGGATCTAGGGAGGATAATGCTAAGTGAAATAAGCCAGTCAGAGCAAGACACGATTTCACTCATTTGTGGAATTTCAGAAAAAAGGGAAAAAAGAGACAAATGAAAAAACCAGATTCTTAACTACAGAGAACACACTGATGGTTATGGGGGTGGGGTTGGGAAAGGGGGAATGGGATTAAGAGCATACCTATCTCGATGACCACCGAGTCATACATAGAATCGTTGAATCATTGTACACCTGAAAAGTAAGTAACTATGTCAGTGATACTGGAATTAAAATAAATAAAACTAGAAATCAGCTAGAGAAGTTAAGTGATTTTGGAAACATGGATGGATTCCAGATTTATTGGCTAAACCCCTTTTTCCACCTGAGCTTGTCCAAAGAAAAGTTCTCAGAGAAGAGGGTTTGATTGCAAGGGAAGGATGAACTTCTCAACTCTCCAAAGGAGGAAAGATGCTACGTGTCTTTTCACTGTGGTGTTCCAAGCGCCTAGCATGGTAAGCCCAGAGCACAGATACTCTGAGCATCTAATGAATGAACAAGAGGATGAGGCCCTATTTCTTAATCAACATATGGGCATGGTTGAGGTCATCTAGCCAAGATGCTGTCTTTACATTCGCTATTTCATAAAATTGTGCAAGACGTGGGTTACCGTAAAGTCAACAGTGATTTCTTTTTCCCCCTTCAACAATGACATTTCTGGCTCTTTTCACGAAAAGATTGGTTGGCATTTTTTTCTAGCTGATTTGTCCTATCACATGTCACCTTTTGTTCAGAGAATAGCAGTGGTCGGTTCAAGTTCATCGGACTAATGGTTTTCCGGGTTTGTTTTTTTTTTTTTTTCTTTCATTTATAGAGAACCCATTTAAAAAGAAATCAAAACATTGCACATTAACTCCAATACATAAAAGAAAATTAAAAACGGGGGGGTTAGGAAAGCTGCTGCAGCTGAAATGGGAATGAAGCTCTGTTTTAGCAGCGTCCCTGACCCTATCCTGACCCAACCAGGTCAGTACCTGACCCCACCCCCAGTCCCCAGCCGACCCCTGCAGTGGCTCCAGGGCCGGTCTCCCTTTGAAGGCCAAGCCAAGCCTCTGGTAGAAGCAGCTAAGCCTTTGGGAGGGTTGGCTTGAGGCCTTGCTATCCAGGGGGCCTGAAGTTGAGTTCAAGGCCAGCTCTCTGAAAGTGAGATCCCAATCAAGAATGATTCACGCCTCCCCTGGTCTTGAAAGTCCCAGAGGAGGGGCGCCTGGGTGGCTCAGTGGGTTTAGCCTCTGCCTTTGGCTCAGGTCACAATCTCGGGGTCCTGGGATCGAGCCCCGCATCTGGCTCTCTGCTCAGCAGGGAGCCTGCTTCCCCCTCTCTCTCTGCCTGCCGCTCTGCCTCCTTGTGATCCCTCTCTGGGAAGGAAGGGAGGAAGGGAGGGGAGAGAAAAGAAAAGAAAAAGGAAAGAAAGAAAGTCCCAGTGGAGACCAGAAGGAGGTATCTCTGGCTAGAGGTCAAGGGTTGGAGACTCCTGGCCCTGGGCGTTGGTATTCAGCTGGCGGGCTCCACTGTTCTGCCTGGGAGTTGTATACTGGCCGACCTCCAGGGCCCAGTGCTGGCCTGGGGGCCAAGAGACCCAGGCGCTCTCTGGCCTCGGATCTGCCACCAGTTTGCAGTGTGATCACTAGAGCTCTTCCCTGCGTGCGCGCGTGGGAGCTCCTCTCTTCACCCACTGGATGGGGAAGGGGCCTTGGCGGAGGTCCCTTCAAGTTCAGACACGTAGGGGCAGAGTCCAAAGTTGTAACTCAGCACCCAGCACAGAACGTGTAAGGGGCCAACTGCTCCCAAGAAGCTATTCTCAGAAACAGATTTTTAATGTTCCTGTCTGCATTAGTCTGGGTTCTCTCCCTTGCAAGTCACAGTAAGCCAACTAAAAGATGTTTATTCGGAAGAACAATCTATTGGTTCATGCAACTGCAGAAGATACAAAGCACAAAGGACCAGAACGAGGGTGCTCTAAGAGACCACAGAACTGGGGTCTCGAAACTCATGGTTCCCTTTGTCTCCAGTTCTGCTGCCCCAGTGGGATTCCATGCTCCCCCCCAGACGGCGGGCGGGTGCCTTGTGAGAGACACAGGCGGCCCCCAGGAGTCCCTGCTGCATGTTCTTCAAACTTCGTCACACAGAAACGTCCCCGTCCTCGGTCCTCGCTGCCAAACGGGAAGGCGCTCCCAGGCCAACTGGGTCCCGGCCCAGCCCTGGACTCATCCCTGGGGCCAGGCACACACGCTGCTGTCATTGGCTGGGTCTGGGTCCTAGCCCCACCTCCGGGGCCAGGGGATTGGGTAAGAAACTGATTGACAGCCCCATCCCGATCAGAGGATCCCCGTGGAAGAGGCGCGTTTCCCCCGAGGGTACGGACTGCGCTGCAAACACCAACAGCTGTTCGTCCACTTGCCACCGCCCACCCCAGGCTCGGGGGGCTCCCGGCCTGCCAGTCCGATTCAGTTCTGCTCCTCAGATGCCGCGAGCGTCTCCACCCAGCTCCTAGGTAATTCCTTAAGCAGAAGGTTTCCGGGCCTGTCTGGAGCAAATCGTTTTAAATGACGATCCTGCGGCTGGTGCAGAAGAGTTCAGCTTCAGGTCCTCAGCCGCCGGGTACTTGTGCTTATGGGACCACAGGATGGATTTCTCCTCCTCTCCGTGTCGCAGGGCGCACGGCTCCTGAAAAAGGCCCCCGGGGACGGCCCTTCGCTAATTCCGGTGGATGAGGCGAACCTGTAAAACCACCGTCCACGTTCCCAGGATATCATCTTCCTGGGGTCCTCCCAGTCTCCCCTCCGAGCTTCCCCCTGCTCTGTCCCCTCAGCACTCTCCCTGATCCCCTCCCCACCCCACCCCGCCACCACACTCATCTGTGAGGAGGGGGCCGCGCCTTGCTGAGTTGGTGGGTTTGCTTCTAGAAAGGGAGCTGAGGGGGAGAGCCCTGGTGAGCCCCCTGGGAGAAAGCCAGGAGAGGAGCCAGGCTGGGCACATCCCTGCAGAGTGGGCAGAGTGGACTCCGCCCCGGAGTCCCCACATCCCCGGAGTGGACTCCGGGAGGGGGGGGGGGAATACTTTTTCAAAGCACCAATCAAGGCTGAACCCTTTACTAGGAATTTTCCAGGGCCTCTGACCGGAAGAAGGACCTCTCCTCCAACTTCGGGGTCACATCATCCTGGGTCCAAACACTGGTTTCATGACGGATCATCTGGGTCGGGTATGGGGTCAAATTCCCTAGCCTCTCAGGGCCTCAGTCTACCCACCTGTCCATTGGGGATGATGGTTCCTTGAAAAGCTGCTGGGAGAATCTTAGGACAGCGCACCTATGAAACGCACAGCCCCCGTCTGCAAAGAGGAGGAGCTCAGCAAATGTCAGCTCCCCTGCCTTCACAGCCCAGAGGTAAAAGCTCCTCAGAGGCGGGGCAAGGTCTCTATTTTCAGCACACAACAAAGGGCCTGACCCAGAAGGCGGTGTTGCCATGTTTAATGAATGAGTCTCTAATCCCGTAATTTCTCCAGGGGCCTGCACCGACTCTGCTTGCCATAATCGTTCTATTTGAGACTCGAGGACATTCTTAGGTCTCTATTCATGACAAGGTGCTACATAACACTTTGGCTTCTGATATTTGAAGGAGATTTTCTCCAGCACCCTGAACTAAGGGACACCCAGCACTGCTCCCCATCTCTCTGGAGATTCTTGAGGGCACTCAAGTTCGGCTACAGCCCTGGGCTCCACATCCACTGAACTGGTTCCTCTTACAGGTCACCCTTCTATTGTACAGGGTTTCCCCGCACAAAGTTGTCTTTCTGTGCCGCACCACACCCCCATCCCACAATAAGCACCGACCACACCACTCCCCCAAATGTTATTGCCAAGAGACGCGGACAGAAGAGGTACCAGCGCTGTCAAGGAAGGGATCGCAGGACAGCATTTCAAACCACCTGGAATGTCGTATTAGACACCCCTGTTCCCAGGAGACCCAGAAATCTCTCCTCCACCACTGGACTAGCCGTGCAGTCTCCATTCCCAGTCTTCTCGCTCCTTCTGCCCGTTCTCCTCTGCTCGGAAGAGCAGCCATCCCGCAGCTTCTCCACAGATCAGTCCCCCAGCGCCCCCACATTCCATACCTAACGAACACTATAAAGGGAGGTTCTCTCCTAAACTCTAACCTTCTCTCTCTTAAGAGGCGCTCTGGAGCTAGGCAATGAAAGCAATATCCACGAAATACTTCCCACCCTGATGAGTCTGACTGGCCACCACCCCCCCACCCCCAGCTAACAAGGTGGGGGCTGTGCACCTTGGTTTCCTTCCTTAGAGAATACTTGTTATTTCTGTGTAAGGCCTTTGGGGTCTCCCCTCACCACCAAAGGAATTACTCCAACATCTCCAACCTCCACCATGAGCATCTGCTGGTTTAACTGGGGATGGACAGTGGGCAGGTAGGTTTCAGGTGTCTGAATACAATGTTGGATCAACTCCAGAACTGAGAATCATTCCAAACAAAGAACACTCACACCCTGGGGTTAGGGTCAATGAAGTCAAGTCTTCCTGCCAACTTCTGTTTTCCACCTGGTCTGTTCACGGTCTGCACCAGCAGATGCGGACACTGTCTTTGTCATCAGAGCGTCTCGGGTCTGTTCAGCTGATACGGGCACTGGTCTAAACTTAGCTTCCAAGACCGGAAACAGCAGATGAAAGAGCATAAAGGACAGAGAACCCACG
The DNA here is from genome assembly GCF_002288905.1 of Enhydra lutris kenyoni. Lineage (NCBI taxonomy): Eukaryota > Metazoa > Chordata > Mammalia > Carnivora > Mustelidae > Enhydra > Enhydra lutris. Next base: position 1,994,266 of record NW_019154129.1, on the reverse strand, counting down.
CTAACCATACCCTACCTTCAAGTCTGACCTTTATCCAGAAATCTAATTGTTACCTCTCAGTGCATTGGTGAGGGTTCACCAGAGAAAGAGGAACTGAGGAGATATATATATATATATATATATATATATATATATCCTCTGTTCATATATATATATATATATACACACACATATATGATTAGGAACTATAAAACTAATAGAAATAATAGGATTTGTTACTATTATTATTAATTAGATTTATTATTATAAAGAACTGGTTAACCTGATTATGGAGCCTAAGTCCCAAAATCCACAGTCACACCAGCTGGAGACCCAGGAGGCTTGACCATGTAAGTTCTAGTCCAAGTGCAAAGGCCTGAGAACGAGAGGTGTGGTTCCAGTCCAAAAAGAGAGTTGATGTTCAGTTGGCATCTGAAGAAAGACCAATGTCCCAGCTCAAGAGAATCAGGCAGGAGGTACACCCCCTTGCTACATGGGGGAGGGTCAGTGTCATCCCACGGATGAGGTCTGCCCACAGCAGAGGAGTTAATCTGCTTTACTCGGTCTACAGATTCAAATATTCGTCTTACTCCAGAACCCCCTCACGGACCTAGCCAGAGTAATCTTTCCAAATATCAGGGTCCAGTCAAGCTGGGAGTAAAATTAACCATCACGCAGTTTCTTTTCCTTTGTAAGGAGCATAACACCAGCCACACAGAGGCAATCCTGATGCAAACTGGAAAAGACTACTATGGGCTTATGTTCTGACGCCCTGACTTACCGGTGATGTGACCTTGAACCAGCCACTCCACCTTGTAATACCACATTTCCATTTGTTAAACACACACACATGAAGAAGGGAATTCCACTGGCCTTACTATTAGTGAGGGGTTCACCTGTGATCAAGCCAGAGGCTTCTCCACCACAGCCACACAACGGAGTTCCTTGGACGAGTTTTTTTATACGGTCGTATCCACACCACACTCCAGCCCAGTGAAGTCAGAAGTCGGGAAGCAGAGCCCCGGCCTCATTTTTTTAAAGATCCCAGGTGACTGCGATCTGTAGTCAAGACTGGAGCACTGGATTTAGCAGACGTGAAACTGCTCCCCCAAGGGTTGGGGTGTCCATGATTGCCCCCTGCGCCCATCAGACTCTCACGAGGGAAGCAGCAAGCTGGCTTGAGACCCCAGATGTCCCGTATACACATCAGTGCCCCCACTGCTAAAATCAGAGCCACGAGTATAAAATACCCAAGATATTAACAGAAAGAGTTTCAAAGTTCCAAATCAACTCAATTTTCCTTAAAAGGCGACCCTTAGAATTGTGTATGCTTCCAAGACCTGGAAAGAAGAGTATAAACATGTCATCTGGTCTATCAGCCTGCTTCCAGCCAAAGCTGGATTTCGTGAGTGCTCTGGGATGGAGACGGGACTCCGTCACCTGCCACCACCCAACCCTGCCTTTCTTCCAGATCCTCCCAGGAAGCCTGGCCGGCTTCCCTCTGGCCCTGGCTCATGCTACACAGCCCCTCTGCCCAAACATGAGGGACCCCCCAGCTCTATTCCAGAGACAAAGCCAATGGAGAACTTACGTAAGCTTCAAATGCTTTCTGCATCCCACAGATGCCTTCCTGACTTTTACTGGCATCTGCTCCACCACGTTGGGCCAAGGAAGAGAGAACGAGGCCAGCACACGGTAGAGAAGCCCACGACGAGGCGAACACGGCCCCGTGGCCGGCCTCAGGCTGTCCCATTGGGCACCTGGTCTTCTGCACTAGGGCAGGAAGCTCGCTGGGGACTAGGGTCACGTGTTCTAGACCTGTCCTCCACGGAGGCAGCATCATCCTCCTCACCTGGGGGCTCGTTAGAACACAGCACCTCGGCCTCCAGCCCAGACTGACTCAATCAGAATTTTCGTTTTAACCAAACCCCCAGGTGGTCTGCAGGCCTGCGACATGAGAGAGGCACCAGTCTGTACCTTTTGTGTGTCCAGGACAGATCACTGGTTCATTCAAACAAAGGAATGGTTACCAAGCACGAGGCAAGAACCGACAGAATCATCTAGGAAAATGGTTGCAAAGGGAAAGCAGTCCCGACTCTCAAGGAACTCACGGGGCGGGGGGGGGGGGGGGGGGGGGGGCAAGACAGAGGGTGACAACAGTCTGCTAGGGGCTCCATCAGATAAGTGCAGGAAGCTGGGAGTGTGGACATTGCAAATCCTACAAAGGTCAAGCTCTCCGAGGACTGAAGCCCCAGGGGACATCATGACTACTCACGAGACACCCTGATCCAGAACCACCAATTCCTGAATTCCTGACCCTGAGAAACCATGAGACAGTAAGTACGCACCGCGAGAGAATGCTAAGTTTGGGGGTGGGGGTATGTCAAGCAGCAGTGGAGAAATAACACAGTCGCCCATCGACATTCTGAGGAGACAGGGAAGGCCCCTAAAATAATCCCTAAGTAATCTACAAGCTGCAGCCCGAAGGATGAGTGGGAGTTGGGTGCCGGGGGCAGAAGAGTGTTCCAGAGGGGCCGTAGCGCGTGCAGAGGCCTGCTAGGGAGCTCGTGGCAACTGTGCAGGGACCGCAGGTGATTCCGATGGCCAAGGGGGGCAGGGACAGATGACGCAGGGGCACGTGAGGCGCGGCCTCGTGCGCCACGGACAGGAGCCTCAGCTACCGAGAGGACCCCGCGGGACAGTCATCGACCCAAGAAGGACCGGATCTGATTCCGGCTTTATCACATTTCTCCTGAAGTCTTCAGAAGAACAGGCTGGAAGGAAGCAAGGTGGGAGGCGGGGGAAGCAGAGAGCGGGCTGCTGCCGCAGAATGACAGCCGCGTGGACTAAGGGGAGGCTCCACCGAAAGGACATTACCTGGAGACACACCTGCATGCGGGATAGGATCGCTCCTGTGTGCGCGCATGCGCACGCGCACGCACAGGCTGGCTGGGAGGCCCCACCTCGGGGAGGGTTTAGCGGAGGAAGGTAAGGTCACGAAAGAGCGATTTTGGACCAGGGCACCGGCCCGCACCCCCTCCCACCCCCAGAACTCAAGCTTACAGAGCAATGGAAATTTGGATCCTAGAGGGAGCTCTGAGGCTTCCTTTGGGAGGAATGGATGCTAAAGGGTCCTTCCTAGCCCCTCACTCTCAGAAGAGGTCTCTTTCTCTGTCCAGAATAGTCACCTCTGTAGAGACGGGCAGTAGGTCACTGGCGCCTAGGACTGGAGGTGGGGGTAGGACATAGGACGGTGATGGCTGAAGCTTATAGTTTCTTTTTGGGGTGATGGAATGTTCTAAAATTGTCTGTGGTGGTGACTGCACACGGGTGTGAATATACTAAAAACCACTGAACTGTACCCTCTCGATGGCTGATTTCTATAATGTGTGAATTATATCTCAATAAATATGTTTTTTTAAAAAGATGACGTCTTCCATTGGGATCCAGCCCTGCATCGGGCACTGCACTCAGCACGGAGTCTGCCTGTCCCTCTCCCTCTGCTCCTCTCCCCGCTCACTCACAATTGCTCTCTCAAATAAATAAATAAAATCTTTAAAAAGATGACCTCTTCTCATACTTCACAGAGAATACAGGATCACTGGACAGAATTGCTGCTTCATGTTCTGTCGTGTTCTCATCTGGTGATCATTCCCCTAGCCCCAGAAGAAGATAAGCTTCAGGAGGACAGAAATTTTGTTTTATTCATCACTGGTTCTCCAGAGCCCAAAACAGCCGGACACATAGCAGGTGCGAATTTAAAAAGATTCAATGAATAAATGAATAGACACCCTGATCAAATCCACAAGCTCACCAGCACCTGAAGCAAACCCTCTCCTTGTTCTTTTTTTTTTTTTAATTAAGATTTTTTTTTTTTATTTATTTGACAGACAGATCACAAGTAGGCAGAGAGGCAGGCAGAGAGAGACTAGAGGAGGAGGCAGGGTCCCTGCTGAGCAGAGAGCCCGATGCGGGACTCGATCCCAGGACCCTGAGATCATGACCTGAGCCGAAGGTAGAGGCTTTAACCACTGAGCCACCCAGGCGCGCCCCCCCCCCTTGTTCTAATGCAAGAAGTGTCCCTCCACTTTTCACAGCTCTGTGGGGCGGGGCGGGGAGTGGGGAGGGGGAGGATACCATCTTCCCTAAGAGTAACCTACCATATGCCCCCACAGAATCCTGATTCCCAACAGCCATGGGTCCAACCGTCACACCCGTGAGCTCCGCTTCCATTTGACACCAGCCCTTGTAGACTGGTTGAGTCAGCACCAATGAAGACTTACTAATCCAATTTTCATGAAATTGGACGAGCAAACACAGAAGTTCACACAGCAGAGCAAATTACCGGAAACCAGAGCAAAATACCTCTTCTGGCTTCTGAGTCTGCTAAGATGGAAGGGACCCCTCCAGTGGGAACTGGAAAGCAGGTACCCGTTCAGGGTCACTTTGCATGCACACTGCCGCCTGGACATCATCAGAGGCTTGAGAAATGGGAGGTCACGTGACATGACTGCGCCCTTTCACGCTTATGAGGTGCAGGAGCTCAGTGAATGAATCAGGGCACCCCCTTCAGGCCAAGGAATCCCTGATGCCTCTCTGCCCCCACACATCCTCCCATTCAACCTTGATATCTGGGCGTGAATGGAATGTTCCATCCAATGGGCCAGGACATGAAGGCAAAGACATTGGCCGCCTCCCTCATGGGCCCAGAGGTAGTGGAGTCCTTGCAGTACACTGCGTCTGTGAATTTGGGAAGTCAGACCCACATCTGAGTCCTAACTCTGCCAATTACTCTCTGACCTTAGACTGGTTAGCTGTCTCCAAGCTTCAGTGTACCCATTCTAGAAAGCAAGCAGCACTGCAAATTAACTTCATGTTAAATGAGATAACGCCCACAAAGCATTCATCACAGGGCCTGGCAAAAGTATGCTTGCAAAAAATGTTAGCCTATGAAGGACCCATTCAGGCCCTTTCTATCACGTTGTGTAAAAACCTCCAACACACCATGTCTTACAGATAAATAACCATCCCAAGCCTTCCTTTCCTTCCCCTAGTGACTCCCGAGGGAACCTCAGCTCAGATAATAAGATCTCAGTTGAATCCATAATGCACACATCCCTTCATTCGGACAGCTTTGGTCAGCACCTGAGCAAGATGCTCATGGGACCAGAAGAAAAGGTCCTATGCCTGCCTTCAAGGGCTTTGCAACAGAGGATAATATCGGACAAAGGTACACAAAGAGGTCGGAGAACGTCAGGTAACACCATTTCCTGATGCTCTAACTTGCCCTCATGCCTCATGCCTCCCTAGTCCACCTCACCTCAACTTGTACCCCCAGAGCTCCAGAAAACTCGTGTTGGCCCAATCCTCCAAACGTGGGGCTTTGTAATGGAAGGGGGTGCTGAGTCTTCCTAGTCCTTCCTAATACTTACTTAGCACCTCTCAGTGCTGTGAGGAAGGTACAATTCACAACACCGGCCTGAACACAGTCATAAAACAGACACGGCCACATTCCTTGCAAAGCTTCGAGTCTGCTGTGGAGGACAGCTGCTAATATAATAAGCGTGTAAATAAATGAAAATCAGCCACTAGGAAGCCATGAGCGAGAGTCTATAATGCAATAAGCACGTATAATAAGAGGATGGGAGCTCGGCATGAGATGATTACGCTGAAGCTCAGACGTGATGTACTGACATGAAGGGAGGGAAGGGGAGAGCCTCTACGGTGACGCAAAGCCCACGATGGGGAGAGTCCTGCATGCACGGGAGGGTGACGCAAAGCCAAAGATGGGGGTCACGGGAGAGGAGGTCGGAGTGGTCACAGCCCAGCTGTGATGGACTCGGGGGCCCTTTTGGGATTCTCATCCTCAGCACCACGGGACACCACAGAAGATCTCGAAGGACTGGGGGCCTGTAAGGGTAGATGTGACACAATCGTATCTGGTGTGAATTTGCTAGAAGGGCTGGTAAGGCAGGCGTGGAGTGAGCACAGGGAGAGTGGCTGGTGCTGCTATTGGGGAGGAGGGCGGATCACGCACCACCAGCAGGCCCGTTTGCATTCTGGTCCAAGTTCACTGGGAAGGCTTTGGCCCCTGCTCTGCAGAGGACAGACTGAAGGGGGCATGAATGGGGGGGAGGTGAACTGTTCCTACTGTGACAGTCCAGATGGGATCAGATGAGAGCCTGAACAGGATACAGGGGGAGGGACAAGAGAGGATGTAGAGGAACGGAGAGAAATAGTGAGATTCAAGAGCTATTTAAGACACCACAGGATTCCCCAGACAAACTTCCTGTGACTCAAAGGTCCCTGGGAGGGAACATATCCAGGGCACGGAGGAAAGAAGCAAAGTGAGTCACCTTGTTGGTGTTCAGGAGCGGACTGTGGAAGGTGCTTGGGGACCAAAATGGCAGCTCTCATCTCTACCGGATACTCTATCAGGCATGTTCCTTTTAATCATGCAGGAGCATCCAACACCTTGGCCCATCTCCAAAGAGTTCCTTAGAGAGAAGACCTTGTTCTGCTCTTAACCCCACTGAGAAATCCGGGGTGGAATTTTGTAGGTGTGGATCCGTCAATAAAATCAGGACAGGTTCCAAAGGCACTAAGCCTGAGTCTGTGTTCCAGGTTAGCAAAGGCTTCTCTGTTAGAACTGCTTCTTCTGTAAGGCTCAGAGATTTGTTTTGTTTTAAAGATTTTATTTATTATTTGACAGACAGAGATCACAAGTAGGCAGAGAGAGAGGGGGGGAAGCAGGCTCCCCATTGAGGACAGCCCGACGCGGGGCTCGATCCCAGGACCCTGGGATCATGACCTGAGCTGAAGGCAGAGGCTTTAACCCACTGAGCCACCCAGGCGCCCCTCAGAGATGTTTTTAATAAGCTGCACTTCTCAGAAGTGGTGGAAAGAGCTCCTGTGGGGTAAGATTCTACTTCTAATTTCCAGAACTCCCCAAGTCCCTCCATGCTTTCCGGCACAAGAAAACAGATCTCCAGGAAATGAAATGTCTGGAAATGCTGCTGTTGCTGCAGAAATTTTTTTTTTTTTAAGATTTTATTTATTTATTTGATGGAGAGAGATCACAAAGAGGCAGAGAGGCCGGCAGGGGGTGGGGAGCAGGCTCCCCGCCGAGCAGAGAGCCCGATGCGGGACCCAATCCCAGGACCCTGAGACCATGACCCGAGCCGAAGGCAGAGGCCCAACCCACTGAGCCACCCAGGCACCCACTGCAGAAATTTGAAGCCCTGGGTTCACTTCCTTTCCGGTCAAATGTGGTGGGTGAATTTCCCTTCCTGAGGACAATGTTCCTATAAAGTAGGGATTCTCACCTGGGGGCAATTCTACCCTCCCGCCCCCACCACACACACACACACACACACACACAATCAGGGGACATTTGGCAATGTCTAGAGACATGTGGCTGTCACATGGGGGCACTACAGAAATCTAGGGAATAGAAGCCAGGAGTGTGGTTCGCTGGCCTACAGTTCAAATGACAGCACGTCCCCCACCACATACACACAGCCAAGGATTATGCGGCCCAAAATGGCAGGAGTCCCCAAGCTGAGAAACTTTTTTTATAAACCTCGTCTATATCTGCTTTTTGTTATAGCTCTTGTTACACTGAATAGAGGGATCACATTATTGTTGTCCTCCTCCTTCCGAAAATGTCAGATGGCTAGATAGATGGATAGGCGATTAAGAATTAGTCACTGAATGAATAAATGGACGGAGCGATGACTCACCGGAATTAACAGGTTAATGAATTAATAGCTAACGTACATTTTACAATCTCTGTACGCTAGACACACACACACACACACACACACACACACACACACACACACACACTTGCTATTAGAACGTAATCTCCATGAAGGCAAGGATTTTGTCTGTTTTATTTACTTCGGTGCCTTCCGCACCAAACAAAGTGCCTGACCCGCAAGGAACCCTGACCTTGGACAGCTATCAGCCAGATTTCTGTTGTACCGTAATGCTCTCCGCAAACCAGGGAGGAAGCAGGTGTCTGTGCTTGCGTGGCAGACGAAGAAACTAAAGCCCAGAAATCTAAATTGTCCAAGGACGTACAGCGAACAGGTGACAGAGCCCAGATTCCCACGGACCTAAACTCGGGACCATCAAGCAGGTTGACCTTGTTTTGGAACGACCCAAGGCCAGTCAGTGCCTTGGAAGACTTCCCCAGGCTTCCGGTGAAGTTCTAGAAACAGAACACAGCCAGCCGGTCTCCTACCTGGCACCCCACACCCCCCAGTTCCTTTTCCTTCCCAGGTGCAACGACGCAAAACAAGGAATCCTGATCTTTGGCAAAGAAGAAAAGGCCCCGTAGACCACAAGCTCTTTCTCTTAGAGGCTGGCCGGACTCGAGAGGAATGTGCTCGAGGAATGGCGGGCCTGAGCCTCTTTGTTTCAGCTAACAAACTTCAATTGGTTGCTAAGAGACTGTACAAAGGGAGGCCCATTAGAAGCCCTCAGAACCCACACGCGGTTACATAATACCAGGCACTTCCTTTATAGAAATGCAAATAGTGTGACTCCAATTTCCGTCTGCAATCTGGGCCGCCTGTGATAAGGGGATTTCTTGTTTGGGCCCCCAAGAAATCCCATCTCATGGGGGATGGGCTGTGGAGGAACCAAAGGGTCAAGGGAGGGTTCTTCCTTCCAGTGCCAATTCCAAAGGACTCAAATATTAATTAACATGCAATCCAATCCCCACTCCACAATAACCGGATTTCACACAATCGGTATCCACACTAATTAATTCAACGATCCCCGTGTGTTATTTCCAGCCTTGCTTTTCTGGCATTTCCAATCAATAAGCAGGGAGAGCATTTATTTTATGGTTCCAAATGTTGAAAAACCATGGCGCTTTCTAATCAGGGTGAGTAAGTACCTCTCAAACAGTACTCCCAGAACCATTTCCTGATCTGTGCTTACCAAACCTAATTCAGAAATGCGGGGCCACTAAGAATAACTAAGCAACCTCTGGGTAGCCCAGTAAAACCCCAGCCAGCTTTGGCTGGAGCTCCTGATCTGGACAAGAACATGATTTCTCATCAGCACGGAAAGGTGGGTTTTCTGATTCTCTGTTCGAAAAGACAAGAGGAGGGTAGCCAAGACAACTAACCCATAATCCCTGCTACCTAACCCATAACTAATCCCATAACTAACCCAACTACCTAATTCAATCTTCCATTCAAAAGATTTTATTCCCCACATATTTACAGAGCACCTACTATGTGCTAAGTTGTGTCGTTAAATACAAGGCAACAGGCTCAAAAATGTACTCATTTCTGTTTAAGTCCACGTCACCAAACGGAGGCTTACTTATAGTTTTAGCTCTCCCGGAAATGGAATCCTAAACCAGTTAATCAGGAATAGTCTGACCAGCACCAGTCATCTGCCTGACACACCCCTGTCGTCATCCCCTAAAGGAAAGTGACCTTCCAACCTGCTTTTTGGCCTAGTATAACTTCCTGTTCCCCACTCCCTGCCTTATGCCTGTGAAAATGAATAAAGGGGGAGACACCAAAATGTAGTCAGGAGGTTGGGCAGGAGGAGCTCTCATGCCCTCCCCTCCCCCTCAAGTGCATGTCAAACGGCAAGAGATCACCTTGCAGGTGGATACTACTTTACTACCCGAGCTGGAGGAAGAAAGGTTTCCTCCTGCCCTGGCAACAGCCCGGCCAATGAAAGACTGTCACAGCTCAGCCAATGAGAAGCCACTATACTTCAAGCTCCCAGTGGACTCCAATGGGCTTCTTGTTTAGACCAGCCCTCACAACTTCCTCCTTTCTTGGAGAAAAGAGCATTCCTCTCCTTCATTCTCAGGGCTTGCCTATGTTTTTGCCAGAGCTTCCACGTCCTGGATTGCAATTCTCTGCTATTCCCTAATAAACCCATTTTCACTGGTAAAAATAATTGGCAGTTTCAGTTCTCGGGTTAGAACACCTCTACGAGTCATTTTGTACAGCTCGTTCGAGCTCCTTTCTATCTGCTAGATTGGATGCCACCCAATTCATGAGTCATTTAATAAAGCCAATAAGATCTTTATCGTTTGCTCAGTTGGATTTTGTTTTTTAACAGTAATTGAAGGGGATGAGGATATAACAGTGAACCAGAAAGACTGCATCCCCATGCTCTTGGAATTTACACTGTAACAGGGCAGAGAGCTAATGGGTATGTTAACAAATAACATCAGTTTAAGACAAGAGCTATGAAGAGAATACGGCAGAGTGATACGACAGACGGGGTGTGAGTAATGGGAAGGCTCGTCGCATCTTAACTCACCCAGGACTCTGCTGCTTGAAGTCTGCTGTCCTGGCTTCCTTATTACAGATCTCCCTTTCAGTCCTGCAGGTGTTCTAGACTAGATAATAAACTGTGTGGTCAAGGTGACCATACAGTGATGGGCTACACTGGACAAGGTAGTCAAGGAAGGCCTCTCTGAGGAGGTAACAGTTCTGTTAAATCCAAAATTACGAGAATAGGTCATGCCAGGAAGGGCATCCCAGGCTGAAGGAACCACAAGCACAAAGTCTGGAGGCACGAATGAGCTTGTCGTAATGGAAGAGAAAGGAGGTTAGTGCAGCAGGATCATGACGAACAGAAGGGAAAGCATAAAACGAGACTGTAGCGATGGACGGGGGCCAGATCACATGGAACCAGGAACACCTTAAATTTAATTCAAAGTGGCATGGAGAGCCACTGGAAGTTTTAAGCAAAGGGATGACATGAATCTAAATTTTAAAAGATGACTGCGGCGTCTGTGTAGAGAACGGATTTTGAAAGGTATGAGTCAAGGAGAAGGATCAATTAGGGCAGTATTGCCACAGCCAAGTGGTAGTCGAGATAAATAAATGAGAACGGACTCAGGCATGTTTTTGAGGTAAAGCTCATTGGACTTAGCAAAGAGCCACATATACAGGGCACGAAAAAAAAGAACCCCATTTTGACTGGACTGATTTGCAGACTGCGATGCCCAAGACCGTAGTGGAGATGAGACTCCCAGCACAGACTGAACACGAGGCTAGCAGTGGCCATTTGCTGAGAGACTGCTGTGAGCCAGGCACGGTGCTAAGCACTGTACACCTGAACCCCACTGAATCCTCACCACGACCCTGTACAGGTAGACTCGGAAGGGGAGCAGAATTTGCCATCCTAAAATATGCCTCTTTGGCACAAGGATTATTTTAGGCTCATTATTTTGAAGAAACAGCAGGGTCTATCGGGCAGATGACATGACTAGTACTGATCAGGAAATTTCTAATTGACTATCGTAAGACCCCATTTCTGGGAGATCTGAAACTACAATTACGCCTCAGTAAGCATTAGTCACTCCTTTTGGGGCCTGTTGTCTGGTTTTTAATAATAATACAGGAAAAATGCTTGAAATAAAAGATTCAGCCTCCAGGATTGTGATAGACTCACAAGGCCGAATAGAGAGCTCTTGACCAGGAACTTGAAATTCTCAACATGAGTTGCACTTTTTCCTTTTGAAATCCCAAGCCCCGGAGCACCTGGGTGGCTCAGTGGGTTAAAGCCTCTGCCTTTGGCTCAGGTCATGATCTCAGGGTCCTGGGATCGAGCCCCGCATCGGGCTCTCTGCTCAGCGGGAAACCTGCTTCCTCCTCTCTCTCTGCCCGCCTCTCTGCCTACTTGTGATCTGTCAAATAAATAAAATCTTAAAAAAACAAAAAAAAAAAAGAAAAAAAAAGAAAGAAAAAAGAAATCCCAAGCCCCACTCAAATTCCCCCAACTCTGAAGCAGACAGAACACTGATGTCAGAAAAGGCTTCCACAGACCCATTGCCCCGACTGAAGTTTGCTTGCTGCTAGGGAGTTCCAGTGCATTCTGGAGCATCTGCTTTGCCCAGAGGGGACTGCCTGCTGCGAACCAGACTGTCAGCCTCACCTTAGGAATGTCTGGCTTTAATCCAAACTGGTCCTGACCAGTCCAGCCTTTGGTGACAGCACCATCATTTCTCCCAGGGGCCGCATTCCTCCCTGCCATCTGTCAGGGAATTATTTTATTAGCTGAAATACAATGACCGTTGGGCTCAGGGAGGAGAGGAGACTATCCACCACGGCACGGGCTCAGGGAACAACAGGAAGCTGAACGCTGGGTCTGAGACAAATCCTATTAGCAGTAACATGGATCTGTGGAGAGATTCTGTACGACGACTCTAAGGACAGACAGGAATGTGACAGGAGAGACGTGCCGAACCTGTCAGGGTAGATGATACAAAATTGGTTCACTTTCAATTTTCTAGACGTGGGATCACGGCTACCATTCTCACTCACTTTTGGCCTCAGTGAGAGAGTGATTTTAGCCCAGAGGTTGTCAAAGCCCTCCCAAAGCATGGTGTTTGCTTTTTATTTTTTAATTGAAATAGAGCCCTGCTCTTGGCACGGGAGAGTCTGCCTCCCACGGGGCATTCTGGAAATGTGTGGGATCGCTTTTGGTTGTCCCAGTGGTGGGGATAAGGCACTATGACTATTTACAGGGGTGGGTCCATGCCATAGAAGGGACAACCTCAGGTCACAAAGAACTGCCCCATATACCGGCTGGCGCTCCATAGTCTCTCTGGACACTCGAGTGGACGAAAAACTCATGTAGACACTCCATTTTCCCTCTAAACACAAGGTTATTTTTCACAGTCTAAATTTACACGGAAGCCTCCAGGTCTGGGAATGAATGAGAGATCTCACGTTGTTTTACTGAGAACTTGACCCGCAGCCATTCACCATTCCAGGAAAAGCCCACCACTGGCAGCAATGCCTCTCGAAGTGTTAGAGCCCTCAGCAAAACACAGCCAGGTCAGTTGGCTTCGGCAGGGGGCCCCTTCATGGAGATTCTAGACATCGGTGCGAGCATCTGCCTACTTTCTCATGGCTTCTGTACTCACAGTCAAGAAGCTACATATTGAATTACACATTATTTTATGTAAATTCCTCGCCTTCCATTCTCCCTTATAATGTAGTTAGGGCATTATATTAAGTTTTTATGAAATTATGTGTTGCAAGTGAGCTGTATCATCTATGATTTTTATTTCTAGGTAGTAAAGGCAATGTCACAAAATAATAGTTATAAAAAGAGGACACTGGGTTGGACAGGTCCAACAGGTTGGACAGGGTTGAGAACCATGGAAGTACAATGAAACATTACGTTTTAAAGATATGAAGAGAGGAAAAAAATCACTCTAGAAAGCCCTGTTCAGTTTTTCAACATCCCTTCCCAGTCCTCTTCCCCATGCACACCCACTTTTTTTTTTTTTTTTTAGATTTATTTATTTGAGAGAGAGAGAGAGAGAGAGGAGCAGGAGGGGCAGATGGAGAAGGACGAGAATCTGAAGCAGGCTCCTCACGGAGTGTGGAGCCTGATGCAGGGCTCGATCTCACGACCCTGAGCTCATCACCTGAGCTGAAACCAAGAGTCCAAAGCTTAACCAACTGTGCCACGCAGGCGCCCCATCCCCACTTTTGAGGAGCTGCAGTCACAGTTCAGAGAGCTACGGAGAGTAGCAATTACAGATCACAAGGCTATTTACATGGAGTTATAGTTGCCATTAAGGAAACCCCTTTTATGGATGTGGAAACTGAGGCTCAGAGACGTTATGCATGAGCAGCTGAGACAAGTTTTCAGTCTAATTTTGATTCCAGAATGGGCTGCTCCCAAACCAAATTCTGTTTTCATAATAATTGTGAGTTTTTACTGACATGAATGATCCTCGGATAAGCATTTGGAGGAGGAGGGGATGAAGGAGGAGATGGAGAAGAAGTAACACGGGTACAGAGTGGAGGGAAAGGTAATAAGTGGGGGGGCAGGGAGGACAGAGCGAAAGAGAAGGGAGTAGATGAGTCAGGTAGAATGTGATCTGATTCTAAGTCGAATGTGATCTGATTCTACAAGCCAAGATAAAATAAGGAAACGTGGAAAACCAAACAAGAACAGTAGACGACCTGATGATCCCCACAGCCCCACACGCAGCAGCCACCCCCGGTCCTGGCTGAGCCTCACCAGCCAGTGCTCCCTGAGGTTGCTCTGTGGTCCACTTGGAACCTCAGAGCTTGAGGATAAAGGCAGGACCCAGGTGGCCAAGGCCCCCTGGTTCACGGTGGTGAGGGGGAAGCTGGTATCCTCCACCCGTGGACATCAGTGGTGAACTTGTTCATGAGGTCAAAGCCCAGATCTGAGAATTGAGGTTGTTACAGGGACTCTTGATCAAAATCATCTTCTTAAGTGTGGGGAGAGCACCAGAGCCAGGCCAGATCTTCCCACTGGGGGGATACCCTGGTCCTTAAACACTCTGTTGATCTGAGATATTTCCAAGGTCCCAGGGAACAGTGGCTTCTGAGTCAGCAGCGACCCAAGACAGCCTCCCCCCACATGTCCACAGCCAAGGAGTACCACTAGTGCCAAGGGGCAGTCTGGGGCGCAGAACCACAGGGTCATGGCGACCAGGGCACCAACTTCCTCAGGCACCCGGACCCCCAAGCCAGCCCGAAGCTCCCACCACCCCCACGCCCCAAGGAGGGGCCCCACCAAGCTGGATGCCTTGAGGCTGAAGTGCTTGCTCCAGCTGTGTGGCAGGTGCCTCATGTGTGCCAGCTGGGCCACGAGGGGCTCCCCTCCCCGGATGGGACCGGCTTCAGGGTCAACTCCCCCGCCTCCATCCTGCACTGAGGTCCTACTCCGCGGAGGTCACATGAGGTCATATGAGGACCTTGTCTACACTGCTGAGTCACGAGACCATCTCCCAGGGAGCCCAGCTTGGGTGCTGGGCCCTAAGGATGGCATCCACCTCCCTCAGCCCATGACTGGAAAGCCCTTCTTCTCCCTGTTCAGCCGCTTCAGAGCCTCTCCCATCTGTGCTCTTGTCCTTTGCCCCGTCTACACCCTGTCCGGGCCTCCTTCCCTTTGGCAGCTGCTGTTTGTTGGGGGTGATCAGGCTGGGGCCTTGGCACGGTCTTCTTGGATCGGTGCACTGTCTGCGGGTGCCCTCACCCCTCTCCCCTTCTTCCTTTGCCCCCCAGTCTCGGGACAACGAAGACATGCTTCCATTCTCTCGTCCTCCGTCTTCATGTTTCTGCAGTCACTTCTTCAGCCAAGTGTCCAGAAGGGTAGCCCTCCTCCTCCTCCTCTTCCTGCTCCTGGAGGAACCTAACCCTGATCCCAGCTGACTGGGACTCAGCTGACCAGTCTTCCTTCCACTGGTGCTGACATCCTATAGGTGGAGAGCAGGTGTCTCTTCTCCCTGCGCTCGGAGGCCGTATTTGCTCTCCCTCTGTGCAGAAACTTCCCTTGGAGCCTTACACTTCCTGCGCTCCGCTCCCTCTGCTGCTCCTGCTGCCCCCTCCTCTTGCTTCCTTTGAACTGTTCAAGGCAGTCCCTTTCTCCTGGAATGTTCTCCTGCTATCTCCCTCCTGTTTTGTCTTTCTCATTGCCAGCAAACTTCATCCTGCTCTGTGTCATTTTTATGTCCGCCTTCTCTTTCTTCTGTCATTCCAGCATGCCTCCCCATTCTGAATGGCCACAATCCCTGCGTTTCTCTTTTCCACCTTCACAGGATACCCTTTTATCTTTTGGACACATTTGCGTGGGTGGTTCGGCACCCGAAGTCTCACCATCCTCCCCTTGGCCTGCCATGGAGTCCTCTCTTCTTGTCCTGAGCTCCTCGTGGCCATCAAGGCCGCCCCCGCCATCAAGGCAACTCTGCTGGGCAATCATGGTCATCAGAATCTGTTAGCGTCTTATCTCCACCTTCTCTTGGTCCTCCCATCCTTTCTTTACTTGAAGAACTGCATCTCATTTCCACTTTGCAAGAGTCCTGCACATCATCCATTTGAGATAACAAACCCTGTGCGGCCACTGCTGATCCCAGAACCTCAGACCAGAACCCAACCACCTCCGGCCTCTGTGCGGATCAATTTTTTTTTTTTTTTTTTTTTTTTTTTAACCAGCGGAAGCTATCCATTTAAGCTATCCTCTGCCATAAGCAAAGGGATGGAAAATCAGTTTTCTGGCAGAAAGGGGAAGAGGTGGAGAGGAGATGCAGAAAGGAAGGAGATGGGGGAGGGAATTGGTGGGGGGGAGGTGCAGAAGAGACGCGGGTTAAGAAATGCGAGTGGGGAGATCAAGGGGGAGCGGAATCTAGAAGCAGAATCTAGCTCCCAGATGCTATTTCTGTGTCCAGAGGCAAGTCACTTTGCTCTGGGTATACATCTCCATTTGCACGGCTCCCTGACCTACGGCACCAGGTAGGAGTAAAGCCAACGAGCACCACAGATAGGACAGACCTCAGGTAAAGCTTGAAGATGGGTTGCAAAAGTGTAAGGGGGGAACGTTCTCACTTCCTGATGGAGACCTCCCAGCTGGGTCCTCCAGGGGCTACAAGCCTACGTACACACGCTTCTGTGTGTCTTGTGGGCGCCTTCTTCCAAATCCCCACCCACACAGAGGTCATTTTGGAGGAAGCAACCGAAATCCACCCATCCCCAAGCAACTTGTATGCTGTGGTTCCTCCCCCTGCTCTCTGTCACTCCTGAACCACGAGCCAGCCCTGGCCAGACCCGAGGGCTGTCCAAAGCATCTGTCATCGAGGCCCACTGCATTTTATTAGCAATTTTCTCCTTTGTTAGCAATTTTACATTGCATATTAGCATTTGTTTTCATATCATATTAGTATGCATCACAAAAGGCTAATCCCATTAGCACTTTTCACATTGTATTAGAGAAAACAAATAATCGCTAGTTGCCAGGGTGCCTCTGCAGCAAGGATGGTCTTTTCATCGGCTGCTTTCCTGTTCACTGCGGGTCTGGCCCACCTCTCTCTGCAGAGCTACCTACAGACAGGGGGGATCTCACAGACTCAGACTCATCGAACCCGTCTGAGCAATTCCAGAGCTGACATGTGCTCTCCCAAGCCTGTCCATCCACGCATTCCCTCGTTCCTTCATTCAGCTAGTACTTAGTGAGCACATACCAGTACCAGGAATCATGCTAATAGTTAGAATACGGTGGGGAATAAGGCTCTATGGAAAACAAGGTAAATAAATGTTCTCCCCAGGTTAGGGGGTACAAATTATAAGGGGCTGTTCAAGCAGAATTTTTTAGAGCATTTGATTGTCAACAAAATGGATATGCCAGTGCCAATGCCTTCACCTTGATCGGTTCATTAAAGCGGGTCCTTTAAGATCTCTAACAGCCAACATTCTGTTAGCTTAGTTCTTGCACCTGGTGGAACTTAAAAGAAAGAATCCTGCATTTTCAGTATATATCAATATATATAGGTCAAGATTTGCCTCATTTCAGATTTGTGAACAAGGAAGGTATCTTTAGAATTTTGAGGTTGACAAATGTAGATATAGCATGCAAACAAAATTTAAAGAATTTTTTTTATATCTTTAAAAAAAAAGTCTACTTCCTTCTATTTTTAGACTATTCTCAAGGTAAAATTGACCACTCCTCACTTACTAGGCTCAGATACTGAAATTATCACAATTTCTGGGAAATGCCTCATTTACCAGAACAGCTTCTCAACACCAGGAACAGCTTTTAGAAACCAGACTCTCAGTCCTGGGTACGTCATCTACGGGTCCCCACGGCTCTGTAGATGAAATACAAAGATCTGGGGGTGGACGGGGGGGAGGCTTTGTAATACTGTGAAGCTTTTTACAAATGTGCAGGACCGTGATTACAAATCACATGGGCTTCTCATGTCAGGGGAAAACACGATGAAGACCAAGGAAATCTTCATTGTTTAGTGCAAAGAAAATGGTTGCTGTTTGGTGAAGCTTATCACCAAAATAAATAAATAAATAAATAAATAAATAAATAAATAAATAAATAAATTTTTAGATGCATAAAGTAAAATACATAGTAATTCAAAAGAAACAGTATATTGAACTGCAATCACTTTTAAAATACTTTTAAAACTGTAATAAACCAAGACATAAGGTTCTTAAAAAAAAATTTTTTTTTTATGGAAAATTTCATCCCATTGAATGATTAGTTGCTCCAGTAATGACTAGCACTCTTCAAGGGCTTGCAAAGAAATCACTTATTAATTAAACCTAGTTCAAGGGGAAGAGCGGTCTCACCCATGGAAGTAAAGAGGTTGGTGATGATGATGATGATGGTGATGGCAGCAGAGATGCTAACTGTGTAGAATGATCTTCCGGACCCCCATTCTTCACCCCTCCCTGTACCTACACTCTTGCTATAAAATTTTCTAATTCCTTCCACGAAAGGGAGGGTGTGTTTTTTTCTACTCCTTCGGGTTCAATCCTGTGACTTGCTTTGGCCAAGGGGATACCAGCGGATGTGACACAGGAGGGATGTGAAATGTGCTTGTGTGCTTGGGTACACCCTCTACGACTCTGCCATCATCAGGAGAAGATGGGCAGCAGCTTCCCCTTCAGCTTGGGACCCAGGAAAGCACCTGGGGATCAGAGCCCCCCTATCCTGAAGTGAGACAGATGCTTATTACTGTATGCCATCGAGACTCTGTGAATGCTTGTTATGCAGCAGCAGCTGACTGATACATCCCAGTGACGGCAATGGTGATCAAAGCAAATTTATTTACCTCTATTTATGGAGAGTTCATTTTAATACTACAGAGAAGACAGAAAGTACAAGGGCCCTGAATTGTGAGGTCTGAATTGGTTCAAATCCAGGCTCTGCATTCTACCTCCCTTACTCTCTATGTCCACATGCATAAAATAACATTGAATTTACAGGGTAGTCACGGAGAATAAATGAGGTGATGCCTAGTAGGTGCCTGGAACAGAGTTAGCACTCACCAAAACAAGGGAGGGGGGAAGGAGGAGGGAGAGAGAGAGGGAAGGTGGGAGGAAAGAAGGGAAGGAGAGAAGGACAGAGGGAGGGAAGAAGGGAAGTTCATGAAAGCAGCAAGTTCACCTGGAACGGGGAGAGAAGGTTCACAGCTCACACTTCGCCTGCCTGAGTTCTTCTCACCCAGCCCACACTCCGAGCAGACGCTGTGCCAGCCTCCCCGGGCCCTCCCAAGGCGCACAGCATCTCCAGGAGGACCACGCCAGGTGCTCCGTGCTTTCACAAGACTTGTCTTCCTTTTAAACCTGTTGCCACAGGAATAGAGCTCCCGTCCTGGCAGAAGACTGGCAGAAAGAATGGTGGGGGGGAGGAGGGAGGGGGAATCCAGCCTCCTGTATTCTCACTGGGAAATTATCCCGAGCCTTTGATATATTAAAATTGAAGAGCTGTAAATGCCGGTTGTCATGGCGACATTCTGCATGCCGCCCTGCGATTGGCGGTGTAAGTTCACTTTCCTTTGGGTGTTGCAGCCTAATTAACTGTTATTTTTGTCAGCGTGGAGGAAGAGCCCACACTTGAGGTTTTTGGCAGTGATCGAAGCCCCTGCGGACCGAGTTAATTTTCACAGACTACAAAGAGAGAAATGGCTGGGCCCCCGCCGTATTTATAGTCGCAGGAAAGTTGCCAATGTTTAAGTAAGAGTCAGAGAAAATATGAGCGCGCCCCTCCCCCCACACTCCCACCCCTCCCCTCCCCCAAGCTCCTCAACTTTTCTCTTCGGCAATTCCAACTTCTGGAGCAGTCACACAACTTAGGCGGCTTGGAGAAGGGACAAGAGGTAGCGGGGAACCCACATCAAGAACCTGCCTCTGCTCCCGGCTCCGGGGGACGCGCGGGCACTCGTGTGCGGGTCCTCGCTGGAACGCTCAGGGCTGCACCGCCCCCACCACGGGCACCGGGACGGGAGCGCGCGGCTGGCGGGGACGCGCGGCGACCGCCCCCCCACCACCCACCCCCGGCTCCTCCGGCCCCACACACGGCCGGCTCAGCACCAGTCCCCAAAGGGCCTCCGGGGAACGAAATTCCGTGTGGGCACGAGCCTGCGAACCAGAAAGCTATCGTGCTGCGAGGCCAACCAATCTGTATTCAGCTTTGATGTTCGGAGGAGCTGGTTAACCTGTGTCATAAAATGAGTTGCTCAACTCATTCTTTTTTTTGTTTTGTTGTGTTTTGTTTTTTTGTTCTTGTTGTTTTTTAAACTTCCTGCCTTGCATTTTTGGAAACCGAAGACTCCCTTCTCCTTAGCAGAGGGGAAGGCGGACTGTGCGCGGCTAATAACCCGGGTTCTGTTCTCAGGAGAAACGGAGCTCTTCCCGAGAAGCCAGCTGTGAGAGCGGCACCTGTGCCGTGGGCCGAAGAACACAGACGAACGCTTGAAATTCCTCTGGGAAAGGGGGAAAGTAGAAGAAACGGTGAACAGGGCCCAAGATGTACCCCAAAAAATAGGTATTAGAAGGTACAGTGGGCGTTTTTCGGTGCTTTTTGACCACTTTGCTCCCTTGCATATTCTTCCTCCGTGGGGAAGGCTCTCTGCGTTATGGTGGAAGCCTCGGACTCTTTCCCAGCAGTCCCTGCAGCGAGGGCACAGGCTTGGGGCACACCCTGCCAATCAGTGGAGCCCGTGCAAATCCCCCTGCCAATCAGCAGAGCCCATGCAAGTTCCCCCCCCCCCCCGGCCAATCAGCAGGGCTCGTTCAAGTCCCCCCACCAATGAGCAGCGCCTGTGCAAGTCCCCCCGCCAATCAGCAGGGCCCGTGCAAGTCCCCCCGACCAATCAGCAGGGTTCGTGCAAGTCCTACCCCCACCCCCCCGCGCCAATCAGTAGGGCCCGTGCAAGACTTGGAAGTGGAAGCTGGTTGCCACGGGAATTCACTCGGAAAAGAGGGGCCGCAGGAACGCTCTTCTTCCAGAGGCAAGAAAGGCAGAGGTGCTTCGAACAGCATTCCATGCCCAGTGCCAGACGTTAGACCAGGGTGCCCGGCCCGGAGTGGCCACCATGGCAGCTCCCCTGCCCGAGGCTGCAGTGTAATTTCAGGGATGCTTCTGAATCCATGGCCTCTAAGCCATGTTCTCCGGACATTCCTTGAGTGTGCGTGACAAATATCCGCAATGCGTGCATGTATGCATGCGTGCCCGCGTGTGTGGGCAGGTACGGGTAGGTCTGTGTCTAATAGCGCTTCCTGGGGGCGGGCAGTGGAATAAGGCTGGCCCAAGGAATAATGGGAGAGAGAATATATATTAGTTTCTTCTCATGGACCAGGTCCCAGCTCTTATCCAAGAGACCACATGTGGGATTTTTCTTTGACACCATCACCAACAGAGTGCTACTCAGCCGCTGTTCTCTCAAAATAAGAGTTAAATCGAATTTGGTAAAGCCTCACTTCTTGGAGAAAGGGATTTTCTGGCATCCAGGGATCATGAGTTTGGCCCTGAGTTGGGCTCAGTCATAGGCTCCTTGATCTAGACTTGATGACTTGGCTGGCTGGGTCTGAACCTCTCCCAGGCATTCCGCACACTGTCCGGATCGGTCAGCTCCAGCCAGGGGCAGATACTGCTGATGTGAGCCACACAGAAGGTTGGCCCGTGTGTAGTGCGTATAGACATCTTCCGGCTTCAGATGGGGGGCTGCTCATGTGAATCAGACACCACACAGGCGGAGACTGAGGCAGGCGAGAATTCTACCACTGAACCACCAATGCCTGGTATGGCGGAGACTGAGGATGGCAAAGATGGAACCCATCCCTGTTTGCGTCCTTCCCAATGAGAGAAAAGACAGCAGATGAGGCATCAGAGATCGGAGATCAGACTTGGCAGAAAGGAGACTTTGCGCATTCTTAAAGCATCAGAAACACTGAACAAGGCAAAGGCCCATGGTACGCACAGGCTCAGTGAGATCCTGCCCCAGTCGAGGTAATAAACCCCTTGCCTCATTAAACTAAACAGTGATTTCTGTTGCTGTCAGCTCAGAAGCCTAACTGATGCGCAAGGGCTTGGCCACCTGCATTTGTAAATAAAGTTTTATTGGAACACATGTTCGTTTATTTACATTCTGTCTATAATTGCGACTGCACTGCAATGGCGGAGGTGAACAGCTGTGACACTGACTGGCCCACAAAGCCTAGAATATACACTCTCTGGCTCTTTACAGAAAAAGTTTGCTCAACCTTGGTCTATGGCATTGCTACTCAGCACGTGGTCCGGGGAACAGCAGGATCTGGGACCTTGTTAGACGTGCCAATGGTCAGGACCCACCCCAGACCTACTGAATCCAAGTCTCTGGGTGTGGGGTCCATGATGTGTGTTCTGACAAGCTCTCAAAGAGATTCTTGTGCCCAATAACCCTTGAGGAGCACCATTCTAGAAAGCTCGTCCTTCCTACGGCACAGAAATCGGTCTACTTGAAGAAGATGAGATATTTCTACTTCTCCCACTCAAACGCCCCAGAACAAAGCAAATCCCTCCTTTCCCCAGGGGCCCTGGAGGAATCTGAAGGGTCTCCTCATTCCCCAAGGTCTTTGCTCCTCAATAAAGAGACGATTCCTACAAAGGTTCATCTGTCACTTGAGCTCATCAATGCTTCTCTCACTGGTTGCCTGAACTCGAAACCAGTGGATGTTTCTGCAGGCCTAAGAGAAATGTACTCTCATGTAGTAAGCAAGAGTGGTTAAGGACCATGACCTTGGAATCAGACGGTGGATTTATACCCTGCCTTGTCCTATTAGAGGCATGACCTTGGCCAACTTACTTAATCTCTCCAGCCTGGGAAGTAAGCAAGATAATTAGAGCATTCGCCTCATGGGGCCATTAGGAGAGTTAAATGAGTTAATGCACAAACACCTAACTCTTGATAAATGTCAAAAGCGTGATGTTATTATTAACCAGTGGCCCATCACAAACGTTTTGCCTCTTCAGTTGAAGCTGTGTCACAGCCAAAAAGAGAGCAGAAAGTGCTCATCCGTCTTCGTACACAAGCCTTTATGGTCATACTATCATGAAGGGCATCACCAGATCTCCGTGTGCCCCCCAAAGCCCTTAGAATCCTTTCCATGGTTTAAGATTTTATTTTATTTTATTCTGTTGCTTTTCCCTTGTTGTCTTTCAGCACACGGGTCAATTTGACAGTCTGACAATGGTTGGGTCTGTACTATGTGCCCGGCACTGCATTCAGCACCGAGGAGACAGAGATAAGCAAAAGGACTTTATTCTTGAGAATATCGTGGTGTAGAAGAGCAGTGTTTGGCAGAACCCTTTTTGTCCCCCAAACAAGGTCTTACGTAGAAATGTACTGAAAAGAAAAGACAGGAAATGGGAATGAAGCCAAGAGGGGTCTGGGCTTCCCCCACTGAGCTTTCTCCAGATTCCACTTTGTAATTGCTTCTGGAAGAGCCGGAGGGATCCTCCCAGAGCTTTGGGTATCTGCAGGACGAAACCCGAAGATCACTGCCCTGTGCAGTACCGGAAGGGGGACTCAGACATGGCTGGGCTTTTAAGCATTTCTTCCTGCGTGTTCTCTCCCTCTTGAGGAGCTGAAGAGAAATCTTGTTCCTATCGAATTCTGGGTTTCCATTTGTGAGCAAACCACTCTTAAAGGATCCTTCCATCTTTCCCTCTTATGTTCTGTTCCCTCCTGTGTCCTTCCTGAAATTTCTCTCTCACTCTCTCTCCTATGACCTCTGGAACCCAGGGGATTTGAGAGGCCGAGAGATCTGTCAAATGTCAAGAGACTTGACACCTAATGGTTTTGTCTGGTCAACGTATCTTTTCCCTTCTTCGGGCCACAACTCCCCAGTTGTGCTGAGAGCAACCACCGGCTTTCTCTTGCTCTCAGACCACATCATTCAGGGGGCGAGGACCTCACCCATACCTCCAACAGTAAGCACATGGCTCGGCCTGGTCGATCAGAATCCCACATCCCCTGACCTCAGTGACTGCTGTAATCAGAGCTGAGGCTATTGAGGGAACAGCAAAAGCTTTTCTGCTGAATTTGAGTGGTGAGATTTTAAAGCCTGGTCCTCCTGAGCATGGCGGAGAGGGAATATGGGGCCCAGATGGGCACCTGTCTTTGGCCCTGTCAGCATCTCATCTCACAGAGTGGAAAGCAGGTGGAGGCGGTCAGGGGACCTGACTGACCAGTTCTAAGGGAGGTCCTGCACCAGCGCTGCATTTGGTCAAGCTTTGTTCAATCATCCCTCAAAGGACACCCCTCTCTAGAGCTTAATAGTAAAGAGGGTGGTCCCTGAAGTCGAGCAGACCTTCCTCTGCCGATCACAGGCTGTTCACGTGACCTTAACTGTGTGACTTAGCCTCCGAGAGCCCCCGTTTCCTCCTCAGTAAATTGGGGATACTGGCATTTTTGTCATGGATTGTTGTGAGAATTTAATGAGGTCATAAAGGTCATGTGCTTGATCACAGTTCCTTGTATCTAGTAAACATCACAAAATGTCACTATCAGCTCAAAAAAGCAAAACCAAGAGCAGATATCCAGGTTTCCAGAAGACCAGGAGTTTTCCATGGGCCTTGGAGGACCCCTCCGGTACGGGAAGGGATGGGAAGGCGGTTTATTCTCGCCGTTGGAAAGAAGAGGGATGGGGAGCGGGCAGCGATGACAGGGATACAGAACGTTAAGAAATGGCTTAAGACTTAGTCTTCAGAGAGCTGCCACTTGTCGACAGTAGCCATTTCATGCTTGACTGTCAGCTTTCACAAGCTGGAAGTGGCCAATCTTTGCCGACGGGCAGATAGTGTAGCTATCACATTATCATGCTATAAATTAACATTTCAACATGAAACTGGTACTGGAATGCAGCTCAAATCAATTCCTCCATTCCCTCCTCAGTCTCGCCTCACGGTTCCTGCCCTCTGATTCCTACTGAGCAACCGATGAACCCAAGTGGCCTTCACTGCATTTCTGTTGTCAGCAGGGATGGGGGGAGGGGGAAGAGGACTCCATTCATCCCCAAGTAATCACTCGGAACAAGGATGCCACTCGTGCCAGTGGCAGGTTCTTTGTTGTTGTCACTGTTGTTCCATTCTTGGCCATTATTATTGGCTTCTATTGTAGACTCAAGCGGTGTCTGAAATCACACCCCCTTTCATTTCTCCTCTGCTTTGAAGGGAACAGCTCTGCACAGCCCACCAGTGGGGAGATGCTCATCCTCTATCATTTTACACTACATTACAACAGAAGTTGCGTGACTCCAAAGGATTCTTTTGACTTTAAAGTTCTTGTGATCTATTTGTGCAATACACATGTTAAATTAGAAATTCATTTGTCACTCCCAGATAATAATGTTCAGAATGGCGCTTCCTGCATGAGTCTATATCTTCGGCCTGGAGTTGTTCTGCTGATGAATATGCATGAGCCCCGACAGGGAGAAGAGAGATTTGCACAACCTGTTTGCCGGAAGAGCCTCGGATGGTTCAGCTCAGTGTTCTGAGTCTGAGCTGCCAGAGCCAAGCCTAGCGTCCACCTTGCCATCCACAGCTGGTGCGGTCTTCTCAGAACACCGGCCCCCTCTGCTGAGGGTGAGTGCCCCACGGCAGCAGGGAGCCCCCACCAGCCGGGAAATGCTGCTGCTTGTTCATTCATGAGCCGTCAACAGAGCAGAGGGTTGCAAGGCAGCGAAAATGCAAGTGGCCTCCCAGTGGCCTCCGGAAATCCCAGCTGGAGAACTGAGAAGCCATGAGAGGGGCTGCCTAACTCTGCCTCCAGGAACCAAGAATTAGAAACAGGAGTCCACTAACGAACGACAAATTTCAGAGCGAGACCAGTGCTGCATGCTGGGGTGAGTAAAGGCGTCTCTTCCCAAGGGAGCCATCAAATGTCCAATAAAGGAAAAAGGAACAGGCATGGTGGCGAAGCCAGGACCCTTGAGGCGCCACAGCAGCGTGGTCACGGCTGCCGGAAGTCATGGGTTTTGGGTCCCTTTCTCAGGATCTAGGTTTTGGACTCTGACACAGAACTCATTCCCTGCCTCTTCCCTCAGAAGAGCTCATTCCGTTTGGATGGGTTTCACAACCGATCCAAGTTTCTAGAAACAGAAGCCCTCTTGCATCTTCTGCAGTGATGGAAGGAGGTCGTGCTGACGGATCTGCGGCTCTGACTTAAGCCCTGCACCAGATGTGACCACAACCAGTCCTGACACGCGCAAGTGTCCTCTCTCCTCAGCAGGGCCACCTGCCGCCTTGGGAAGCAGTGGGACAGTCAGGGCAGAAGCACAAAGAGAAGGGAGCAACTTTCCTCTTTTGACTTCCAAAATGGGCTCCCAGGACCGTTCATGAGACAACAGGTCTCCCTTTCTCTGTATATAGATAGATCAATAGCCCAACTGATCGATCAATCGATATAGACATATTAGTGACCTCCAAAGACACAGAACCTAAATAGACATCCTAAATAGAAGATTATCTGTATCTACAGATATAGCTCCTAGTGGTTTTGTTTCTCCAAAGAAATCTATTTTGCTTTCTATCTACCTACCTATCTACTGAGAGAGAGAAAGGCTGATTGATTACAGGAATTGGCTCATGTGATTACAGAGGCCTAGAAGTCCTATGATCCACCATCTGCAAGCTGGAGGCCCAGGAAAGCTGACCCTATAATTTAGCCTGAGTCTCAATGGCCGAGAACCAGGAGCACCGATGTGTAAATGTAGAAGAAGACGGATGTCCCAGCTTGAGCAGAGACAACAGATTCCCCCCACCCAACCCTGACTTTTTCTTCTGTTCATGACCTCAACAGATTGGATGTTCCCCAACTGCACCTTGAGGTGGTCCGCTGTGCACTGTGTACTGATTCAAATGCTAATCTCTTCCAGAAACACGGCCACAGACACACCCAGACACAATGTTTTACCAGCCGTCCCGCCTCCCTTAGCCCAGTCCTGCTAACACATCAGATTAACCATCACAGTGGTCACTGCATGGACACGGGCACAAAACACCCAAGGTCAAGAGGAGACCCAGAACCCCACAATAAAGGCTAGAAAGGGCAGGGGATAGGACATGGACAGAAACCACTTCTTGGTATTGAAACATCTGAACTTCTTTATGAGCCCAGATATTACCTTCAAGAGGTGGAGGAGAGGGTCCCGGAGAGAAGACATAGACCACACCGAGAAGCCTTTGACTGTTTGACTGACTCTTTGCCAAGACTGAGTTAACTTGAATCAATGGTCCAAACCCAGTATCTTCTGCCCTCCTGTCCTAGATATCTGCCCGTGCCCATCCCAGGGTTGGGGGCTTTGAGCACAAAGAGACGGGTTATGGAAAGCAGAGGAAGTTACACAGATCCCTTGCACACCCAAGGTCTAGTGAGGAAATCCCATGTCTCCTGCACGTGGGGGCTGGCCCAGGGCTTCAGAGGATCCCAGAGCAGCACATTCCTACCAAGCAAGGCTGGAGGGGATGTGGCCTGTCCACACAATAACCATGATTTTTCTAGCAATGTGCAGGGCCAGACTAAGGAAAGGAACAGTGATGGTGCGTGGCATGTAAGAGTCTATACTTACTGGCCTGGAATGTTCTATTTTGTGTTTTCATTCTTCCATAGGAAGCCCCAAAATGGTGCCCAGTATAATGGAAGGACAAGGGCAGAGGTCCTTAGGCTCTAAGATGGGAAGAAGCCCATTAGAACTATGACAGAAGGCTCTGTGGCTCTACAGGAGCCCAGGGAGGAGCAACTCCGCCTGCCAAGTGGACATGAGACCGCTTCGCGGCAGGATGGGCATTCTAAATGACCCACGTGCTGCGTGCATCCTGGCTCCTCGAAGTGTGGCCCCTGGCCCCCAGCACTGGCGGGGGCCAGCAACTGGAAGCTCGTCAGAAATGCAGAGTCTCAGGTCCTACCACAGATCCCCTGAATCAGATTCTGCTTTTTAACAAGATGCCCCAGGTGAGTTATATGCAAAAGTGAAAGTTCGGGAAAAATTACCAACCTGGCCTTCTACAATGAGATAAAGAGCCTGGACACTCTCGGACCCCTGTGATCCCTCAGTGGTCCCATAGGCAAGAGCTGAAAGCTCACCAGCCCAGCCTTCTCAGGGCTCGCGGAGCCCGAGCTGTGTTATGACCTTTCCAGGACATAATCGAACTAAGAGTCCCCGGAGGCATCAATGTACAAACTGTGAAAATCAGATTTTCCTTTAAATCAAGCCTTACAAAGTGTTTAAAATAGACTTAGAAATGCCACAGGATCCCACCTGCTAAGAGAGACGAAACAACACGGAGCCACCGAAGAACCTGTCACAGGGAGAAAGAGGTCCAAACCGCACCTGCGAAACCAAGAGACAGAGAACAAGAGAACGAGGCGTTGGGGGGGGGGGGGGGGGGGGCGGCGAGAGGGAAGGGGGGGGAAGGAGGATGAGAGATGGAGACAGAGACAGACAGAGGTGTCAGAATAGAAATAAGAGAGGAGAGGCAGAAGGGAACCCGCAAGAGACCTTGTTTCACCGCTCTTGCTTACTGGCGCTGCCTGGAGCCGATCCCCAGGAGAAGCTTCCCTGGTCCAGAACCCAAGGCTCTTTGCTGGGCCCTTAATTCGCTTTCTAAGACGTCCTCCCCTCATTTCCAGCTGTGGCCACCATCCCCACCCAGCGGGTGCCCTTCTCAAACACACCTTACTCTCTCACACGCCGCCGCGCCTTCCCTGCCCTGGGCCACAGCCTGGCCTGCCCTTCCTGCTTATCCTAGGCGACTCCCCCTTTCCGGTCCCAATCCCAGCACCCATCCCGACCGGCTTCCCACAGATTAAACTGCTCCAGGCATTAATGCATTTCCCGATGATTTCCTCCTGGGGCCTGCTGACCTCCCCAGCATACATTATTCCTTGTGGGTCTCCTCTATCAGACCGTGAGCTCCATCAGGAGAAGGGGTAATGCCTCATTCAGTTCTATGGGCTTTGTCACGGGGCTGGCCCTCCGTAAGTGTCAGAAGATCATTTTCTTCTTTCTGAGAGATATTGAACACAAATAGCATCAGAGCCTCAAAGGCAGTGCAATGTTCCTTTGGGCAAATGAGTAGAAGGCCACAATCTAGAGCCCACAAAACCAGTATGGGATTAAAGGAATCCACCTTCTCCACAGCCATGCCAGCGACAGAAATCACTAATCAATCAGAGCATCCTCCCACTCTCCTGCCCCCCTCCCTGAGCTTGACCATGACCTCAGAACCTCTCCCTACACCACGGTAACCCAGACACACATGGCCAATTGACTAGAGGGAGCTTACTGATTTTCGAAGAACCAACGAGATTGATTCTGTTGGGTAAAAACATTTTTACAGGCTGTAAGCATTCATGAACAAATGCAAGGGGGCGCCTGGGTGGCTCATTGGGTTAAAGCCTCTGCCTTCGGCTCAGGTCATGATCCCAGGGTCTTGGGATCAAGCCCTGCATCGGGCTCTCTGCTCAGGAGGGAGCCTGCTTCACCCTCTCTCTCTGCCTGCCTCTCTGCCTACCTGTGATCTCTCTCTCTGTCAAATAAATAAAAATTTAAAAATCTTAAACAAAACAAAACAAATGCATGGGTACATGTTTATTTACTAATAACATTTATTGATGGTTCTGTGACGTGCTCTCTAGACACTATCTCAACGTACCCTCAAACAACCTCATGAGTTTGCTGCTACCACTACCCCCAATTTACAGATGAGAAGACTGAGTTTCAGAGAGAGTAAGTGGTTGCCCTAGGTCAGTAAAGAGAATGAAAATTTAAGGCCTCCTTTGTCTCACCTCAAGATCAACGTTCCTTAACAATTATGCTGAAGTGGACAGAAGTCTTCATTGGGAAAAACAAGTCATGTCATCAACTTCCTTTTAGGAAAAAAAAAAGATTTTTTGCTTATTCTGGAGAGAGAGCAGGAGTGGGAGGTGGGAAGAGGGACAAAGGGAGAGAGAGGATCTCAAGCAGACTCCCCAGAGAGCATGGAACCTGATGCGGGGCTCGAACTCAGGAACCTGAGATCATGACCTGAGCCGGAATGGAGATTTGGATGTTTAACCACCTTGGCCGTCCAGGGCCCCTCATGTCATTGGCTTGTGAAAGACCCATCAGAGAGCCAGACGCAGTCATCCCTTCTGCATGTCTCCATCCTTGAAACCAGATATGAGATTTTGCCGGCTTTATAAATCTGTTGTCCTAACAGTTATTGCTTCCGGAGCCTTGCCTCGTGCCCAGTGCTGTGCTGGGTGTACGTGGATCTCCTCCCCTCATCCTCGGCATCAGCCTCCTGGAAAGGCTAACTCTCAGATGCCAAAACAGAGAGGATTCCAAACCTGCTCCAGTCGGCACAGCCGGGAAGAGGCGGGATTTGAACTCAGGCTATTCTACTCCACACCCTGTATCCTTCATCCCCCTCCAGTTTGGTCCCGGCACGGCTCTCGACCTCACACAGCCACACACACGCAGGGAAAATACATAACATATTCCACGGGGCACACAAACTTGAGTTTATTTTTACTTCCTGGTAAAATTGTTCCCCTGCACTGACTGACTTAGCAAAATGTTGGGTTCTTTGAATCCCATCTCTCTGCTTTAGTTAAGCTAATTGCCATTCTTTGCCTATAATTTTCAAATTCCCATTTTCCACTTCAGATCCACCACGTAAGTCCACGCTGACAAGGAGAAGAGCTCACAGTCGCTGCTGTAAGGGGGCCTCTTCCGTCTGGCATTCTCTCTCCACCTGCCTGACGGCGGGAGCCATCCCAGCCTGATAATTTAAGCTCTGTGGTTCCTTGCCATTCAGCTTCATAAAACTACAGCCTTCTCCCCCAACGGGAATACGCTGGTTTTGTTCTTTCCAGAGGGCTTCGGCTGGCCAGGGGAAGAAGCTGGAAGCCACAGACTTAGAGCAGGGGTGGAAATCTGGAGTGGGGAAGGGCAACCCAGCCTTTGCAAGAGAAGACCAGACTGGGGCTCCTGGAGTGCCGTTCGGCCACAAATGCATCATTTGTAAGGTTACCAAAGAAGGACCCGGGGATGTCTCTTCTTCCCTAGGCTGCTGGAAGAGCAGCCAACTGCCTCTTAGGCGTTGCTGATCTCGTGCCAAGAGGCCCTAGAACAGACCAGCTAGGTCCAAACCCGGCTTGGTTCTTTCTTAGCTGTGTGACGTTGGGAAGGCTAGCCAGTCTCTCTGGGCTTCACGGTTCTCAGCGGTGAAACAGGGATAAAGAACTTACAGCCACGTGAAGGACTGACACGAGTTTCCGCCACGTTGAAAACTCTGTGTGTGTCAGTTGCCAGTATGACACATTCAGATACACCGGGTCAACGGAACATATCACGGGTGTAGACACTGAAGGATGGGTGAGGCAGGCAGGCTCCAGGGAAAGAAACAGGGACTCCCCTCTGTCATGTGGCTTCGGAAGCCATCCGTCCTCCTCCCCCGCTTTCCTTACACCCATAGCTTGGGCTGAATGACAAAGATGAGTAATAAGAGTATGTCCAGTCACGTCTTAATATTAATGTCCATTTTATAGCCCATGATGTTCCAGACGTGGGGATGGACAAGAGCACGCAGCCCCCCCTCTCCCTGACAAATGGGCACATGATCGCCTCCGCTCGCTGAAGAGATGCGAGGAAGTTCAGGGCCATGCCAGGGGCACAGGTCAGGATTCGAACCCGCTTCTGCCTGGTTCCACCCCCGCTCTGCAGGCACTCGCTCTCCTAGTTAGGGATTTCCCGAAAGCAGAGACACGGGCACGGAAGCAGTTAATATGCTTGTGAAGTGACTCAGGAGCCCGGAGTAAGAGATCGGGGAGAGAGAGACAGAGACGGAGAGATGGAGAAGGGAAGGCCAGCCACAGTGTGCCACGGACCTGTCACCCCAGCAGGCAAGCAGGTGTAATCCTGCAAAGCCCTTCTGTGGACCCACGTAGCCTGTGCCTCAGAGTCACCCCAGGAAGGACGGGACCCGGGGCGTTTCTCCACCGATGCCCGCTGGCTACAGGCGGCACCCAGACTCCCCCTCCGCGCACGGCCAGGTCATTTCCAGGCAGGTGCTGAGCCACCTGACCACAGGAAGCCTGGGGCTGGGGGCACAGAGACACCTGGAGTCGCCACGTGACATGACACACGTGGGGCGTGCACACAGCCATCCACCTCTGAAGTAGGCGAGCCACACGGTGTGGCCCTGGGCACAAAAGCGTCCGTGACCAGCCCCTTCGCACACAGCCCCAGTGGATTCTTGGATACACGGTCTCTAGGGGAGTCCGAGCTCCCTGAGGGGAAGTGCCACCATAGAGAGAAGGTCGGCATGCCCTCAAAACCTGTATGGTGATGCCTAACCCCCAGCGTGGTGGGGTCAGGTGAGGCCTTGGGGAGGAAGTCAGGTCATGTTAGAAGACTCCTCATGAATGGGCTTAGTGCCCTGATAAAAGGGACCCTACAGGGGCGCCTGGGTGGCTCAGTGGGTTAAAGCCTCCGCCTTCGGCTCAGGTCATGATCCCAGGGTCCTGGGATCGAGCCCCATGTCGGGCTTTCTGCTCCGCAGGGAGCCTGCTTCCCTTCCTCTCTCTCTCTGCCTGCCTCTCTGCCTACTTGTGATCTCAGTCTGTCAAATAAATAAAATAAAAAAATCTTAAAAAAAAAAAAAAAAAAGAGAGACCCTACAGAGCCCCCTCACTCCGCTGTCATAGGAGCACTGTGTGAGGTGGGGGCGTCTCAGACCCAGCGAGGGAGCCCTCACCAGACACCCCATCCGTCCGCCAGCACCTTGGTCTAGAATGTACTTTTCACTTCTAGGCGCCAGAACTGTGAGGCATGGGTGTCTGTTGTTTATCAAGCCCTCAGTCTGTAGCATTCTGCTGCAACAGCCTGTATGGACAAAGATGGCGACACACGTTTGTTTGTTTTTTCTTTTTCCTTCTCACAACACCCAGGATGAAAACAGGCAAGGCATTATCACCTAAGCTTTTCAGCGGAGAAATAAAGGAGTCTAGATAACACGGTATCCTCTTGTGTTAAACAGCCTGGCTTCTAATTCAGGTTTGCCACCTACTAGAACTGCAACGAGGGGCAAGTTATTTTAATAGTTCGCATTTCCTATCTCCTCAACTGTCTGTTCTTTTAACAATAAATAACTACGGAGCCTGTTGTGTGCCCAGCCGCATTCAAGGTACCAGGGATACAACAGTGAACAAAACAGACCCCCCTGCTAAATATCTCCACTCTCCGTGACCTCACTTTCTAGTGGGTGAAGACAGATAATACACAGGAAAAATGGGAAAAATGTTAGACAGAGAAGAGACTGTAAATGAAAGCCTAGAGGGAGTTAGGGAATATGTGGGGCAGGGAAGAGTGGGGCAGGGGGCAATCTGTGTTAGGATGATAAAGAAAACCCTCTCTAAAAGGAGTCATCTGCATAAAGATTGGCCAGGGATGCAGAAGGAAGCCCATGGCTATCTGACAGGAGGGTTTTCCAGATGGTGAAAATAGCAAGTGCAAAGGGCCTGGGGCAGGAATCTGCCTGGTATGTTCCAGGAATATCAGGAAGGTTGTGTGGCTGAACTGGACTGGGCAGGGGGTATAAACGGGGAATGAAATCTGACAGGAAAGGTGGAGAGTGGCAGATTGGAGCCTCTGGATTTCACCATGAGTGGGATGTGAAGCTGTAAGAGGGTTTTGAGCAGAGAAGTGACATGAGATGTCTTTTATTTTTATAACATCATTCTGGCTGTTAAGAATAGACTTGGGTGGGGGGCAAGGGCAGAAACAGGGAGAGCAGTCAGGAGGCCACAGTAATGAGGGCGATATGTGACGGGGGTGGGGCTAGGGTGGGATCCATGGGGGCAACAGGAAACGATGGATTTTATAAAATGTGCACAATGCTTTCCAGACCCGAGACATGGTATCTTGTCCAATTTTCATGGACACTAGCCTGAGGCAGGGATTATCATCTCCCATTTTTACAAAGAACAGGAACTGAGTGCCTGTCCAAGGTCACACAGCTAATCCATGGTCAGCTCAAGTTGACGACACAGCTATCCTAAATTGGTCACTTAGGCTGTTTCCCCTAATCCGATGACCCTTCTGCTGCATTTCAGGTGACAGGTTCTACTGTTGGTGAAGACCACACTTCCTGAGAACGGTGTTTCCCACATGTTCTCTACCACAAGCCCCCCCGTTT
The DNA here is from genome assembly GCF_002288905.1 of Enhydra lutris kenyoni. Classification (NCBI taxonomy): domain Eukaryota; kingdom Metazoa; phylum Chordata; class Mammalia; order Carnivora; family Mustelidae; genus Enhydra; species Enhydra lutris. The sequence continues at coordinate 1,960,294 of NW_019154129.1, read as the reverse complement.
CCAAAGCCAGTCAGGACTTGAGAATGAAAACGTTCCTGGTGGACTGGAGACAAAAAGAGAAAGGCAGAGAGAGGGAGAAGCAGAGAGAGAGAGAAGCCGCTGAAAATTCCAGTGCTTTGCAGGCAGGGATCAATTCCCTAGGGTATATTTTTCCCCTTTGAGTGGAAACTTAATTAAAAGCGTGATTTGATTCAAACAGGGGCATGGGCGATGTGACACTTTAAAAATACTGCGGTGTTGGGCTTGGCGAAGATCCTGAGAAAATGCCCGAGACTGGAGACATCTGCATGCAGGATGATAGGCAGGGAAGCCAGCAAGAAGGAATTATACCAGCAAACACGTTACAATGTAACATGGTTGCAAAACCTTCTTATCCCGCCCTGACCAGGAGCTCCAGGCTCACCTACGGAGCTGTGTAGACCTACATCTCCAGTTCCACAGAGAATCAGCATTTCAAACCTCTAAGGCCAGAGAGCCCCCCCATTTCCCACCCCCTCCCCCGTTCCTTCTGATGTCCTTCCAGCTCAGCAAACACCACCGCCACCCGCTCAGTGCCACAGGCGATAGAGACCCAGCAGTTGACCTTGATTTCAATCTCTCCCTCCCCCTAAGTTTCAGGGTCTCTTAAGAGCCGCCAGCTCTGTTCGCAGAATGTTTCTCATTCCTTTTGCCTCACCCCTCACTGAGGAAAGCCTAGGTGTCCCCCAGTGCATCTGACGGCCAGTGTGAGCTGTGTAAAATGTGACGTGTACACCTGAATGGGCGTTCCCCTTGTCTCGATGTGCTCAATGGCTTCCCGGTCTTCTTTGAATGAAAGATCATTTAAAGTCTATGAGACTCGGCCGCTCACTTCTCTTGTCTCTGCTTCTGTGGAGATGATCTCCCCTCCTGATTGCCTTCCCGTGCCACTTGGTCTCTCTTCTGACCCTTGAATGCATGAAGCCCCTTTCCTCTCTCTGGGCTTCGCAGATGCTGTTCCCTCTGCCTACAATGCTTTCAGGTCAGGCAGCCTTAGGATGGGCTTCTTTGCATCCTCACGCTTTCTAATACACAGTCTTCCTTGGAAAGGCCTTCTCTTGTGACCAAATCTCAGAATTTCCCAGCCTCGGCACTACTCACATTCGGGGCCAGATCATTCTGTGTGGTAGACCGCTGTCCTGGGAGCTGTAGGATATTTACCGGCATCCCCGACCTCTATCCACTCTACCCCTAGCCCATCGCTTGAAGTTGTGACCACCAAAAATGTCTCAGGACACCGCCAAATGTCCCCCAGGGAGGGGATGGAGCCACTCACCTACAGTTAAGGACTTTTTCCCATTTAAAATTTCTCCTAACAATAACTGATGCTTTATCTTTTAGCTCTGTTGGCTTTTTTTTTTTTTTTAACATTTTGCATTCTCTGCAGTTAATTTTTTTTGTTATTGTGTGTTGTCATTTGCCCTTAAGAATGTGATCTCTGTAAAGTGCAAGAATTTTGACTGTCCTACTCATAGTATGAATCCCCTGAACCTAGGAGAGTTTTTAAGGATTTTTTTAAAATTTATTTATTTGACAGAGAGAGAGATCACAGGTAGGCAGAGAGGCAGGCAGAGAGAGAGGGGGAAGCAGGCTCCCCGCTGAGCAGAGAGCCCGATGTGGGGCTCAATCCCAGGACCCTGAGATCATGACCCGAGCCAAAGGCAGAGGCTTAATAACTGAGCCACCCAAGCGCCCCCTAGGAGAGTTTTAATAATACTCACTGAATGAATGATTATGAGCTGATATTCATTAAAATGCTTCATGAGCCGAGCCTTGTGCTAAGCAATGTTCCTGTGTTAGCTCATTAAATCTAGCCGATGAGATAGATAATACTATTATCCCCATTTTGCAGGATGGAAAAGTGAGATTCAGCAAGATCAAGTCATGAAGCAATTAAGGGACAGAACCAGGATACAATCCCTGGGTACACTTAAGTACTGAGCTACACACAGTATCTCCATCCCCACGGATGAAAATACCAACAAGACAATCTTCCAAACTAGAAACTCTGAGTTGTTCTAGACTCTTCTTCCTCCTTTCCTTTCTGGGTCCTCCCAGTCCTTCAGTCCTCTGAATCAGACTTCACAGATGCTTCGAAGTTCATTCCTTCCTCTCTACCTTGTTGCCACTGGACTCATCAAGGGCCTCCTCAACTCACACCTGGTTCTAGAAATAGCTTCCTAAGTCTGGTCTCCCCACTGTCAGCCTCTTCCCACTCTCCCACTTCTGTACGGCACTGCATTTATGTCTCCCGTCAGCTTGGGTTACACCCTGGTTTTGAAAATGTCTGTGGGCTTCCTAGTACCTACAAGATAAAGTCCAAACTATTCACTGTGCCCTTGGGAAGGTGATTCGATCTCTCTGAACTTCAGTTCCCCCATCTGTAGAAATGGGAATCTGAAAATAACTTTTTCAGAGATGTTCTTAGGATTCAATGGGATAAGGCGTGTTGTAAGTTATAATGGATGCTCAATAGTGTTGATTTCCTGGTGAATCCCTTAATTATCCTTCAAATTGCACTTCAAATGCCTCAGACACTGTCAAGTCTCCCTCCACCCCCAGTTTTCTCTGACAGAGCTAATGGCTTATGGTCTGGGGTCTGGGGTTTCAGACCTCCAATCTGGCATTTAACGTGTGTCTTTCAACACTGTGATGTTATTACTTGTCCAGGTATCCTCCTCCATCAGACTAAGGGTGAGGATATATGCATTTCTGGACCCCTGTACTAAGGATGGGTGAGCACAGAGTATATGTTCCATAAATGACTATTTTGGAAGTAGGGAGACTGCAACACAATTCTAAAATCACAAAATACTGGGAGCCAAGGCTGACTCTGCCCCAAATTTGCTGCACAATTGATATTTCCTTTCTGGGCCCTGGTTTTCTTTTTCTCTTAAGAAAAAGAGGTAGTCACAGTGCTATAAAACCAGGAGTCAACCACAAGAAAAAATCTGGGAAGACCACAAATACGTGAAGGTTAAATAACATACGACCAAGCAATAAATGGGTCAACCAGGGGATCAAAGGAGAAATTTAAAAAAAAAAAATACATGGAACAAAAGAAAATGAAAACACAATGGTTCAAAACCTTTGGGATGCAGCAAAAGCAGTTCTAAGAGGGAAGTTCATAGCAATACAGGCCAACCTCAAGAACAAAAATCTCAAATACACAATCTCACCTTACACCTAAAGGAGCTAGAAAAAGAACAACAAACAAAACCTAAAACCAGCAGAAGGAAGGAAATAATAAAGATTAGAGCACACATAAATGAGACAGAAACTAAAAAAACAATAGAACAGATTAATGAAACTAAGAGCTGGTTCTTTGAAGAAAAAAAAATTGGTAACTCTTTAACCAGAGTTATCAAGAAAAAAGAGAAAGGATTCAAACAAAATCACAACTGAAAGGGGAGAAGTAAAAATCAACACCACAGAAATATAAACAGTAATAAGAATATTATGAAAAACTATATGCCAACACAATGAACAACCTGGAAGAAATGGATAAATTCCTAGAAACATTTAAACTACCAAAACTGAAACAGGAAGAAATAGAAAATTTGAACAGACTGATTACCAGCAAAGAAATTGAATCGGTAATAAAATGTCTCCCAAAAAAGAAAAGTCCAGGAGCAGATGGCTTCACAGGAAAATTTTCCCAAACATTTAAAGAAGAGTTAATACCTATTCTTCTCAAAGTATTTCAAAAAATAGAAGAGGAAGGAAAACTTCCAATTCACTATATGACTCCAACATTAACCTGATACTAAAAGCAGATAAAGACACCACTAAAAAAGGGAACAGGAGGCCAATATCCCTGATGAACATAGATGCAAAAATCCTCAACAAAATACTAGCAAATTGAATCCAACAATATGTTTAAAAAAATCATTCATCACGATCAAGTGGGCTTTCTTTCTGGTTTGCAAGGGTGGTTCCATATTTGCAAATCTATCAATGTTATACACCACATCAATAAGAGAAAGGATAAGAACCGTATGGTCGTTTCAATAGACACAGAAAAAGCATGTGACAAAGTACAACATCCATTCATGACAAAAACCCTAAAAAGCTGAGAGCTTTCTCCCTAAGGTCAGGAATAAGACAAGGATGTCCACTCTCATCACTTTTATTCAACATAGCATTGGAAGTCCTAGCCACAGCAATCAGATAACAACAAGAAATAAAAGGTATCCAAATTGATAATGAAGAAGTTAAGCTTTCACTATTTGTAGATGACATGATACTATATATATAGAAAACCTAAAAGACTCCACAAAATAACTACCAGAACTGAAAAACAAATTCAGTAAAGTCACAGGATACAAAATCAATGGACAGAAATCTGTTGCATTTCTGTATACCAATACTGACTGAAATAGCAGAAAAAGAAATTAGGAAAATAATCCCATTTATAATTGCACCAAATATTAAGATACCTAGGAATAAACCTAACCAAAGAGGTAAAAGATCAGTACTCTGAAAACTATTAAAAACTGATGAAAGAAACTGAAGACAATACAGAGAAATGGAAAGACATTCCATGCTCATGGATGGGAAGAACAAATAGAATGTCTACACCACCCAAAACAATCTACAGATTTAATGCAATTCCTATAAAAATAAGAACAGCATTTTTCACAGAACTAGAACAAACAATCCTAAAATTTGTTTGGAACCACAGAGATCCCAAACAGCCAAAGCAATCTTGAAAAAGAAAATTAAGTCTGGAGGCATCACAATTCCAGACTTCAAGCTGTATTACAAAGCTGTCATCATCGAAACAGTATGATACTGGCACAAAATTAGACACATAGATCAATGGAACAGAACAGATAAACCAGGAAGTGAACCCATAACTAAAAGGTCAATTAATCTCTGACAAAGAAGGAAAGAATATCCAATGAGAAAGAGATAGTCTCTCCAACAAATGGTGTTGGGAAAACTGGGCAGCTACATGCAAAACAATAAAACTGGACCATTTTCTTATACCATACATAAAAATAAGCTCAAAATGGATGGAAGACCTAAAAGTGAGACAGGAACCATAAAAATCCTAGAAGGGAACACAGGTAGTAACCTCTTTGACATCGGCCATAACAACTTTTTTTCTACATAGGTCTCCTATCTAGGGAAACAAAAGCAAAAATAAACTATTGGGACAGCAAATAAAAAGCTTCTGCAGAAGAAGAAACAATCAACAAAACTAAAAGGCAGCCTACGGAATGAGAGAAGATACTTACAAGTGACATATCTGATAAAGGGTTAGTATCCAAAATGTATAAAGAACTTATAAAACTCAACACCCAAAACCAAATAATCCAGCTAAAAAATGGGCAGCAGACATGAATAGATATTTCCCCAAAGAAGACATCCAGATGGCCAATAGACACATGGAAAGACGCTCAACGTCACTCATCATCAGGGACACACAAATCAAAACTACAATGAGATATCACCTCACGCCTGTCAGGATGGCCAAAGTCAACAACACAAGAAACAAGGAGTGCTGGTGAGGATGTTGAGAAAGGGGAACTATTTTACACTGTTGGTGGGAATGCAAACTGGTGCAGCCATTGTGGAAAACAGTATGGAGATTCCTCAAAAAGTTAAATATAGATTTACTGTACTATCCAGCAATCACACTGCTGGGTATTTACCCAAACGATACAAGAACACTCATTCAAAGGGACACATGCATTCCTATGTTTATAGCAGCATTATTTACAATATCCAAGATATGAAAGCAGCCCAAGTGTCCATGGCTACATGAATGGATCAAGAACAAGTGTTACAGATGTGCAATGGAATATTACTCAGCCATCAAAAGAATGAAATCTTTCCATTTGCAACCACATGGATGGAGCTCAAGAGGATTATGCTAAGTGAAATAAGTCAGTTAGAGAAAGACAAATACCATATGATCTCACTCATATGTGGAATTAAGAAACAAAGCAAATGAGTAAAGGGGGCAAAAAGAGAGAAACACAAGCCAAGAAACAGTCTTAACACAGAGAACACCCTGATGGTCACCAGAGGGGAGGTAGGTGGGGAATGGGTGAAATAGGTGATAGGGATTAAGGAAGACACTTGTCGTGACAAGCACTGGGTGTTGTATGGAAGTGTTGAATCACTATACTGTGCACCTAAAACTAATATAACACTGAATGCAAACTAACTGGAATTAAAATTAAAACTAAAAACATAAATTACAGAGAAAAAAATGAAATAGAGATAGTTATATCTTCCTCAATGGATGGGATCAGATAATTAATGTAAAGTATCTAGCGTAGGCCTGGTACGTGATTAGCACTCAATCAATGGCATGCCATTATTATTACCCAAATTTGTTAATTACTGTCCTCCAGTAAATGAGGGTCTACTTTGGGGATGAGGGGATTAGTGTCAAATATTGACACCTGGAGCAATTTGGAAGTAGAATAAAGCACGGGATAAGATGAGCCTAACTAAGGCCCAAAACGATAGTTGTTGCATATTGGTAGGGAAGAAGTATCAGGAAAGACTTCCTGGAAGAGGTGGCATGATAGTCTCTAAGGATGGCCACCACCAATTCCTTCCCCGCCCATTGTATGTATGTGCTGCTCCATCCTTCAAGAGATGAAATCCATTTCTTCTCCCAGTGAAATCTGGCTGGCCTGGCAACTTACCAACAGAACGAAAGCAGAAGTGATAATGGGTCACTTCTGGAACCTCAGGAGGCTTAGCAGTTTCTACCGTTGGTCTTAGAAGCACCGTGACATAAAGACACCCAGACGAGACTGCTGAATGAGGAGAGGTCAGGTAAAGGAACCACCAAGGCCCCAGAAATGTGAGGGAAGCTTCCTGAACCTTCCATTCCAGCCCAAGGAGCCAAGAAAGCATCTGGGGGAGAGACATCAGCCAATGCCACATGGAGTCAAAGAATCACCATGCTGAATCCCACCCCAATTCTGAACCCACAAAGGCCTGAAAAATAATCAATCATTGGCTTGAGCCATTAAGTTTGGAGATTATTTGTAAAAAGCAATAGATGAAAAAACAAAAACAAAAACAGATGGGAATCTGAATACGGGCGAGCCTGGTGAGAAAGGCCTTCTAAATAGGGAAATGCAGTGTAAAAACTGAATCAAGGTTGCCCAAGGCATTATCTCCCAAACTCTCAACCCACTTCCGCTCACCTGCTACACTCCAGCCACGCTGAACTTCTCTGGGGTTCTTCCAACTACCGGCCTCAACACCTGCTCCCTGAGCCTCTCCAGATCACCTGCGAGGTCGCAAATGTTGCCTCCTTGGGGAAGCCTCCCTTCGCCACATCCGTAATTCCAGCACATGTCACAGTGTTGTTCCCTTTAATCTAATGACCTTATTTCTCCATTGTGATGAGTAATTAATTAATGGAAGGAAGGGAAAGCACTTACTGTAGAATGCAAACTAATTACCGAAGAAGGAATAACGGAACTAGGAAATTACCGTTTGCGACCATCGGAGTAATGACTGATCGAGGCACGAATCATCAACAGATGCTCACAGGAGTGGGTAAGAGTTTGACGAGGTACAGATTTGCACAGCCCCCGAGCATAGGCCCTAAAACTCTTTATTAATTACGAAGACAGGAAAGTAATTTTATAATGGAGAAAGCTGGCACAGATCACTTTAATCGAGTGATCGAACACTGAGAGCGACGGAACAAACCGACATACACGCTTACTGACCAGTCACTGAGATGGACACAACATCACTTGTGTCACAATCTGGCAGACATGTAGAGCCTCAGTCTAATTGCAAGGCATCCGAGGAACCCAAATTTATGGACCTTCTTACACTTTCCCAAACATGTCCTAAAAGACAAAGACCGAGGAAGCAGTCTAGGTTCAAGGAGACTAGTAATACATGAAAACCAAGCAACGCATGATCCTGGGTTGAATCCCGAGCCTGAAAAAATATGCTCCAGAGGGTGTTGTTAGAACATTTGTAAAAATTTTTAATACATTATCTATAGATTAGATAATTATTTTGATGAATGTTGAATTTCTTCTGATTTGGATCACGGTGCGGTGGTTACGGAAGAGACGGTTCTTGGCAGGCACAGTCTGAAGTGTAGCGTGGTAAATGGGGTGTGATCATGAAATTGATCTCACATTGTTAAAAAAATAATAAAACAAATGTGGGAAATTATTTACAGCTGGTGAGACAAATACTGGAGGATCTCACTTCTATGTGGAACCTAAGACAAAGAGAAACAAACTGAACTCTTAGAAAAAGAGATCAGACTGTAGGTTACCAAAGGCGGGGGTGGGGGGCATTGAGGGAAGAGGGTCAAAAGGCACAAACTCAGGGCGCCTGGGTGGCTCAGTGGGTCAAAGCCTCTGCCTTCGGCTCAGGTCATGATCCCAGGGTCCTGGGGTCGAGCCCCGTGTTGGGCTCTCTGCTCAGCAGGGAGCCTGCTTCCCTCCTCTCTCTCTCTGCCTACCTCTCTGCCTACTTGTGGTCTCTGTCTGTCAAGTAAATAAATAAAATCTTTTAAAAAAATTATTTAAAAAAAGGCACAAACTTCCAATTTGTAATACATACTCGGGCTGTGATGGCCAACAGGATGACTACAGCCAATACCATTGCAGGAGTTAGAGGAACACCATTAAGAGTAAATTCTAAGAGTTCTCATTCACAAAGCAAATTTTTTTCCTTTTTTCCTTTGTTTTCTTTTTTTTGTATCTGTGTGCAAAGACGGATGCTAGCTGGCCCTACTGTGCGACAATCTACATAAATCAAACCATTTTACTTTGTTGTATGTCAATTGCTTCTCAATGTAACTGGGAGGGGGAGGAAAAAAACAGTTGGTGAATAGAGTATACAAAATTCATACAGGTCTTGCAACGTGTCTAGAGGTCTGAAAGTATTATAGAATGAAAAGCAGGAAAAATGAAATGAAGTATCAGATATCCGGGGGATTAAATACAATGTGATAGGACCATCCCTCCGCCAGACTGGCTGAAATGAAAAAGATGGGCGATTACCAAACACGGGTAAGGATGCAGTGCCGCTGAAACTTAACTACACTGTTGGAGGGAGTGTGAACTGTTCAGAAAACTATTTGGCAGTGTCTGCTGAAATCGAACAGATCCAAACCCTGTGATACAGCAGATTCACGCTAAATTATAGACCTCATATATACGCAAATTATATTTAAAAATATGCACTAGAATGTATCGTAGCACTAACCCAAAATTGGATGTGGCATATTCTCAAAATGGAGCACTACTGGGCAATGCAAAATGGCTCATTTCTACCCACTAAGACAGAGAAGGAATCTCACAAAAATAGGAAGCAAGATAAATTGGAAAAAAATAGTGCATCTTATAAGAGGACTCCATTCATATAAAGTTCAAAAACAGGAAAAACAAACCTACGGTTGTTAGAAGCCAAGACAGTGGGAAAAGCGGTGAGGGGCAAGAAGTAAACATGAAAATTCTTCTGGAATTCTGCTAATGCTTTGTCGGTCTGGGGGCTGCTTATGTAGACATACCACTTTTTGAAATCTCATTGAGCTTTACCTTCATGATTCAGGTATTTTTCTGAACGTAATGTCACTTTTCAATAAAATGTTTATATTAACAACAACAACAACAAAAAAACACCAGGGTGATGACAATATCCCATGAGTTTGTTCTAGGCACCGTTGCTGTTAGTGCTTTCCATGGGTTAAATGAGATTAGCAAAGTGTGAAATATGCCACTGCCACACACCCTTCATTTTTCCAAGTGGAGACACTGAGGCCCAGAGCAGTTAAGCAACTTTCTGAGGCTCACACAGCAAGTAGCTGACCAGAACTCAAACACAAGTGGTCCGGAGGGCCTACAGAGTCTGCATCCCTAGATGCGGTGTGCCGCTGTGTCTTAATGAAGAGCCCTCTGGTGTAGAAAGGATCTTCATTTCTTCATCAAAAGGCCTCCTGTGTAAACCCAGGATGTCAGGAATTAAGCAAATGAGCTTAAAGAATCAGGGACTCTAGTAATAAAGAGGGAGAGAGGAATACGGTGCCAGACTGAACCGTGATAATGAGGCTGATCTTAATGCCACTTCCCAGTCCTTATTTGCAAAATTAAGATCTAAGGGGTAGGGGGGAGAGAACCACCCCAACTATAAAAGGCAGAGTGGATACCCATGAGATAAGAGAGTCAAAGAAGTGCTAATGATCCAATTAAAAAATGGAATGCAGCTCTGTGATCCTCGTTCCAATTATTATAGATTCTGAGCCCTGTAATATACTCACCGCAGCAAGAGAAAGTGCTGGGAGAAAATTAATGGTTTGGTTTTGTCTTCTTCTACCTGTGGCAATAATTTTTTTTGAATTATTAATCTGTGATTTCTTCGCTGGGTGTCTAGTCGTTCCAACACAAAGAAGTTTCAGGGATTTCTGCCCAGCAGGATGGCGCAGGCTTTTCAGTCCGTGAATCTTTTCATATTCTGTTCAAGTTTAAAATGGGCCTGTACTCACCAGAGTCAGGGGAGGGAGAAACTGGCAGAGACACTGAGGGGTTCCCTCCAGAGACGGGAAGGGGGGTGAAGACAGAGAATGAGCGTCCCTTGAAGAGTGGGAACCTTGGCTCTCTGTAGGACCAGCACCCAGGCAGCGTGGAACTCAGAAGAACAAACCAGAAGGAATGGCTCTGGAAACTGGGTCCCGGACTCCGAGGCCCTCTGCCCTACCAGAGGTCTTGGGCCACACGGCTCGAAATAGAAGCCAAGATCCACAGACCATGTGCATCTCAGTAGTGGGTCCCCTCTAAGTGCTCAACTCGACAAATAATAAATATATTCACGGGGCAAGGAAGCTCAAAATTGACTGGAAAGGGGTGTGTGTGTGTGTGTGTGTATGCGTGTGTGTATGTGTGTGTGTGTGTGTGCGTGCGCGTGTGTGTGTGTGTGTGTGTGTGTGTGTTTCCCAACCCAGCACTGAGGGCTTGGGGGAAAGTTGAGCTGAAATAAGGAAAATAAAGGATGGGATTTCCTTCACACCCGAGCCTGAGGATTTAGATGCATATCTCCCACATACGAAATGGGTGGAAACTACCCCGTACGGACTCCAAAGTGCATTTTGCATTGAGAAAAATCACTTGCCTCGAAAGAACATTATCTCCTCTACTTTTCCTGGTGCCCGCTTAATGATTCCCGAAGCCCCACTACGCTGTGACAAGCAAGCCTGGCGTGGACTACACATTCCCTTTTCTTGACCCTGGGGTCCGATTGCTCATGAATTCCTGATGTTAGTATTTCTGTCAGGCAGGGCTGTTTTAAGATGACTTCGGGTTTTTACAAAATCGAATTAGATATTCCAACCAAGAGCATTTCCCTCCTGTGGGGAAGATTTGACCGAGACTTGTATGGTGACTGCTATCATCAGGACACGTTACAAGCCAGGTGTACCAGCCAGGATGTTTAAATTTATCCAGAAGCCAGTGGTTACTGCTACCAGGAGCAGCATGGAACCATTCAAATACAGAACTGGGTAAAATCGGAGAATCATCATGGAAGCTGGAGCCATTAGCCCAGATGTGTGGAAGGCTTGCGGCGATGATAATTACACATCATTAGTGCATCTGCCGAACGAGATCCCTTCTTCCAGCAGGAGAGGCAAATCTGCCCAGCGTAGGTGAACACACGGCACCATGGTGGCAATCCACTGCCGTCTGGACTCTGGGAAAGGGATGTCCTCCCCCAAGAATGGTGTCTGGGGGTAAGAGGGTATGAAACCTTCAGTGAAGGTAACACAGAAAAGGATTGTTGTCTGGATATGACAGGGCGGCATATGGTGTCAAAACTGGGGAGCAGAAGAGGAGGTCTGGATTAAAAATGAGGGAGGTTCGGCAGGTAGACGGGAACACTGTTTGCAGATCCCCGCTCACCTGGAGTCGAGGAAGGGAAGGGACCGGGCTGCAGGGCAGAGCTTCTCTGAGACCTTCTGGCTGGATATGTTTGTGCGAATGATCTAATAAGCAGCCCCACGCTATGGAAAGACTACATTTGGGGTTGAAATGGTGACATCAACCATGGAGAGATTCAACTCGTTGAAGAGACAGAGCCAGCTGGTGAAAAGTTACGGGCGTTGAGGGCCGTGGGACTATGTCAATCACGGGGTGCTTGTGTTTGGGTGCTCTGGACAAGATCTGAATGCAGATATTTCGTTTATTGCTGTGTGACCTTAGGCAGTGGCTTCACCTCCCTGAACCGCTAGATCTTCACCTGTAACATGATAACCGGTCTCAAAACACGATTTGAGGATTCTGTGATGTTCGTGTCAAAGCACATGGCACTTGTGTCTGACAACAGCACATGCTCATAAATGTTAGCTACGGTTCTTACTGAAGAGTGTGCAGGGCTGGGTGACATGATGAGAAATAGATACTTGGTTTCTGCCTCCAGCTCCTGACACAGAGTTCCTAAATCCCTTAGAATGTCCTGGGTCAAAGGAGCGCCTTTTGTTCTAATGAGATAACTCCCGGTGGGTTCCTGGTTGGGGGCTGGTCATCTGAAGGACCAAGCTTGGAGCATTCAGCCCCATCCCCCATCCATCCAGGGGGATGGAGTAAATGATCAATCATGCCTATGGGATAAAACCTCCATAAAAATGCCTAAATGAGGGGGTGTGGGGAGTCTGCAGGTTGGCAAACACACCCATGTGCTTGGGCGGGAATGTGCATCTCTCCCTGGGGACAGAGCTCCTATGCTCAGGACTTCTTCAGACCTCAGCCTTCATCTGACTGTCCATCTGTATCCTTTAGAATATCCTTTGGAGTAAACCAGTATGCATAAACAAAGTGTTCCCCTAAGCTCTGTGAGCCATTGTACGTAGGAGGGGGTTACAGAAACCTCTGAACTCTAGCCAACCGGTCAGAAGTACAGATGACACCCTGGCATCTGAGTTGGGAGGAGGGCGGGCAGTCTGTGGGACTGAGCTCTTAACCATGACCTTGGGATCTGCTCTGACTCTGGGTGGTTAGTGTCAGAAATGAGTTGTGGAAGGGTGCCTGGCTGTCTCAGTTGGTAGAGCATCCAACTCTGGATCTCAGGGTTGTGAGTTCAAGCCCCATGTTGGGTACAGAGCTTACTCTGAAAAATAAATATATAACCTATTTTTTTTTTTTTTAATGTAAAGAAAGAACTGAATGGTAGGATACTCAGTTGATGTCTGGAGAGTTAGAGAATTTGGTGTGAGGAAAATACTCACACACCTGGAGTCAGGAGTGTGCGTGAGTAGAGAAACAGTTTTCCTTGAGGGTACGTTCTAGCCAGTCTGGGGCTCTGTGAAGGTGAAAAACACAAAAGGAAGTGTCTAGATACAGAAAAGCAATTTAAGTGCACCCTGGGCTTCCCTAAGGCTCATCAGCCTGAGGGACAAATGACGTCATGACCAACAATAATTCCTATTTCCCTGGCTCTGGACTTCAAATGTCAAATCCAGGGACGACTGGGTGGCTCAGTTGGTTAAGCAGCTGCCTTCGGCTCAGGTCATGATCCCAGCGTCCTGGGATCGAGTCCCACATCGGGCTCCTTGCTCATCAGGGAGCCTGCTTCTCCCTCTGCCTCTGCCTGCCATTCTGTCTGCCTGTGCTTGCTCTCTCTCCCTCTCTCCCTCTGACAAATAAATAAATAAAATCTTTAAAAAAAAAATGTCAAATCCAGGACCTCTGGACGCACCTTAACATTTCACGGGGTCCCTTGTGAAAACAGCTCTTTTGCCTTCTCCCGACAGCCGTCCATGAGGAAAGGTCAGAAACAAGTCCACGGGGCCAGTAAGGGACAGACATTACAAAAGCAGTAAGGTTTACTGAACACTTCGTCTGTGTGGAGCAGTATGCTGAGCCCCTTGGCATGCTGAACTACACGGGACCCTCTCAACAACCACAGAAGGTTGGCAGGAATTGTCCTCCCTTTTTAGATGAGCCCCAGAATTTCAGTCAGTGGTCCAAAATTATTGAGATAAGAAGTGGGGACCAAGAATGTCCGCCCCCAGAAGCCAGCAGTGTTTACGACTACGTCGTTCTCCTGGGGGGACTTTCATGTGTTAACCACCATCTTGATTGCCCCTTGCAACTGTCTCCCCACCATGGAAATCAACTCACTCAAATACATGCCTGACGGACGGCCCATAAGACATACTCAGATGCTTTGAATCTAATTGTGAGCCAAAGTTAGGCTCAAAATCAGCCACCATATCCCCTTGACATATATCAAGTCATTCATAAACAATGGAGAAATTGCAAATGAGCTGAGAGCCCACTGGCTTGCCCCAAATCCAAAAGATGCCATTAAAAAAAAAAATTAATAGACCTAGAGCCATCTACTGGGTAGAGAGGCCATTAATATAAAATAAATAACGGTAGTAAGGTGGGTGAAAACAAGCTCATAAATTCTCACTTGCTTATTAAGGGAGGTATCTTTTGGACTCACATTCATAACATATATGACTGCATATAGAGGAATTATAAATACACGTTTTCCTTAAATACCAAACACTGGCTGCTACTCCTCCCTGATGCAGAGAAAAAAATGAAGTCATAAAGGAATGAATTAAGATTCTGTTTACTTTCCTATTATCAAAGAGAATACTTCATAGCTAGAGGGGAACTTAACGATTACCTATTCCAACTCCCTCCTAACATACATGAGAAAACTTCCAGTTCTGGCCACACCAGGATTTCAAGTGATTTAAAATTCAAACACACTAGTGGCACACAAACACATTTTAATTTACTTTGTAGCACTGACAGCTCTAATCAAGGTATGAGTCTTCTGTTCAAAGCCAACAAGTGATTAGCCTCAATGGTGAGTGGACATAGAATCCTAATTCATATTGATTCCAGCTTCAGGCCTCTGCTGCTATTTCAGGCCTGAACTTGCACAATTATTATCCAAATTACAAAGCACTATTGATTGTTTTCCATCTTTATCTGAAACACCAATTGGCCTATCTTCTGAGGACAGGTTTTTTTTTTTGGAAGGTCATTTAAAACCATTAGGAATTATACATGCTGACTGTAGGTGAACCAAATAAATATGGTCTAGGATGATGAAAGAAACCACAGATGAGTTTATCCCAGCCCAGAAGAGCCACTGCTTTGTGTCCCAGGAGGCCATAAGATTAGGGCAGCTCCTTGTCCAACATGGCACCCAAGCCACAGGGTAGCAGAGGTTGAGGGGACGGTCTGGATGGACAGGCACGAGGACAACCTTGTAGATCCTGATTGTGGCAGTATCGTACACAGAAAGCAGTTGGGAGTTCTCAATCTCCTGTGAAGGGCACAGAAGTGTCTGTGAGAATCAGGAGACCAAAAATGTTCTCATGGTTGGGGGTTGAGGATGTGATACATGGACGGGATAAAAGAGAGGTGACTACAGAACCACAGCCAGCATCAGCAGAACCAAAGGGGATGCCCGGCTATACCAAGTGGAGACAAGAGATAATGATACTTCTCCCCACAGGCTGGCATGTCCTAATACTAAGGCTTCACTTCACACCAGGAACTTTGGGTATGCCCAGTGAGAAGGCCAGAAAGGAATGCAAAAGCAAGAGAAGCTTGAGTCAGCTGACTAATATCCACAAGAGACTGACTCTTAAGTGGGAAGTGACATCATTTCCTCTAATGTAATTCTCCAGCAGGTGATGGAAGTGGATGCTTAAGAGAGAAATTAAATTAGGTTATGGGAAAATATAGCTCCATTTTCACCCATGTGAGTTTTCTGATTGTGAAAATGCCTGCTGCATAAAATAAGTTCTTAGTACCGTCTCTGGCTTGATAATGTTTGGCTGCTGTAGCTATTGTTACTATAACTGTTACTGTTTTTGTCCTTATTATTATACGGTAATCTCCTGGAAGCAGGCACAGTATCTTCTGCTTCTAGATCTCCAATGTTTCTCACAGAATACTCTCCTAAGTTTGCATGGGTTGAATGAGTGAACTGGCGCTGCTATCATTTGGAACCAAGGTGTCCAGGCAGAAGATCCACTGGCCCAGGCTGATAAGGGACTGATGACAGGACTTCAAGAACAGGTGCTAGACACATACCATGAATAAGAAGTGAATTTCTGTTGTGCTAAGCCATGGAGATTTTGGAGCTGCTTGTTATCACAGCAAAACCCAGCCCATCGTGACTGATACCACCTAAACTGTGAAATGTATTCAAGAAGTACCTAGTCTGTGAAATTCCCTTTTAATTATATCTTTTATGAATTTAATCTTCACTGTCTATTATTTTATAGTCAGTGAAGCTAAAGCTCAGTGATATTCAGGGATCCGTCTCAGGCCACAGAGTCAGTAAAAAATAGGACCATCTGAGTCCAAAATCCTAGACTCCTGGACTGCCCCCAAATTGAGCCCTTCTGGTACCTACTTCTCAGCTACACAGTTTACTCTGAATTTCACAAGAGATAGCCTCTGGATTTCCATTCCTTTCCAAGCCGTCCTGAAGTAAGAAAGGTTTGGGATGGAGTATCGGGAAGGAGAGATGACAGCTGAAGACATCCAGAGCAGAAATGAAAAATCCTTACTTAAAAATTTGGGGTACCTCCTGGAGCAGTGAAGAGTGTTTCACGTCCCTGTAGGCTGAGAGAAAATTAAAAAGAATGACAGAAGTATTGGCAAAAATGTGGAGCAACTGGAACTCCCACACATTGCTGGTGGGAACACAAAACACTTCAGCCGCTCTGGGAAATAATTTGGCAGTTTCTAATAAAATTAAATGTACTCCTACTCCCATGAGCCTGCAGTTCCAGTCCAAGGATGACACTTAAGAGAAACAAGTGCATTAGGTCCACAAAAAGATTTGTATAAGAAGGTTCACAGAATCTTAAGCTTAACTCGCTATAGTCCTAAACCAGAAACGACGCGAGGAAAACAGATAATTGAGGTATAGTCACACAGTGTAATACTAATTTTCAGTAAAATAGAACAAAATATGGGAAAACATCACATGGGTGGTTTTCGAAAACATTATGCTGAGCAAAAGAAGCCAGACATCAAAAACGATCAATCGTATGGTTCAATGTATGTGAATAGCAAACACGGGCAAAACTCATCGGCAGTGACTGAGGTTGGATGGTGGCTACCTCCAAGGGTGGGGGGACTAACCGGAAAAGGTCACAACGGATTTTTCTGAGATGAAGAAAGTGTTCACGGCTACATCTGGACGGTGGTGATGTAAGGCAAGTCCACCAAGCTAGATACTGGGTTTGTGCGTGTTACTGTATGCCTTGAAACATACAGAAATAATAAAAATTAAGAGAGGATGATAAAAAAAAATTGTTTCTGCATCTTAAGAAGGTGAGCAGGGAGTTTGGGCCCCAGAGCTTTGGGTGCCCAAACTCAGCAGCAGAGGGGAATGGCTCTGGAGTTCGAACAGAGAGGACGTGATCTACTCCGGGATGACGGGTCCACATGACTAGCAAGGAGGATTCTGCTGGAGAATGAAGCCTTAGGGATGACTACTTGTGAATGCAAGGAAGATTCCAGAGTACTGAGGTGCATATCCGCGCTGAGTCTATGGTGGCTGCAGGTGACGCTCTGAGGGGCATCTTTGAAACATCCAGAACAAATGGCCCAGGGCCAGTGTCCACAGCGTCGCGGCACAGCTGAAAAAGCACCATTTACAATGAGTCCTCAGGAAACTCAGAACCAAGCCTTTATTTTTCTAAGTACCTCACAGGGCCCAGGACATTTGCATAACTCCAAGATCGGGCAAGGGACCCCGAACAATGACCGATGGGGAATTTCTCATCAAATCTGGTGGGCTGAGGCGGAAAGTCCATTCAGTTTTAGTAACTACATCCTAAGTGTTACGGAAACACTGAAGTCAGTTTTTTTCAGTCAGCCAGCCTGAAGTTCCCTGTGAATGTCATCTGTCGGAAAGGGGAGGGCGTATTTAACTTCCTGCCAGAAAGGAGAAAGCAAATTTAGCTTCCTCATAACTGGAACACTTGGCCTCCCAGCCGGTCTCAGCCCCTTGCTGGTCTAGAACCCCAGGCAAGTCGCTTCTCCTGAGACTCAGTATTCTCACCTGCAAAATGGGGATAGTAGCTCCTCCGTCCTCACGGAGTTGTTGTGAGGGTTTAAAATGAGAAAGTGTGTAATATGGAAAGCCACGTACGGGCCAACTGCTTGGTTGACTCAACTCACTTTCCAGCTGTTTGCTAGGAGGCTGTGTACACAGAGACTGCATTAAGTGTGACGATAGGTTCATTTTCAGAAATAAACTCTCTGGGGCCCCCAGCTGGGAAGCTGAATTCACTCATTGACACTGTGGCTATTCAGACGAAGTGAGGCGGAAACAGAGGCGCCATGACCCAGCAAATTCTAGAGCTGGGAAGGAAAGCATCAAGGCACATGGGAGAAAAGAAAGCAACAGGCTTGGGGCCACTTTCTGAAGGGGGCGGTGGGAGAGACTGAGTTGGCCATGCTGCCTGCGGTGAAGCTTTCTCACATCTTCTTCCCCAGAGCATAAACACACACACACACACACATACACACACACACACACACACACACACACACACTGGATTTCAGGGCTTGGAGAAAGGGTGAGACATCCTAAAATCTAGCTATGAATCTTATTTCCCACTGACTCCCCGACTTCCTCCTTTCTCACTGACCCAGACCAGCCCTCTCCACAAGCATCATCCCCTTTGGAAACTCACTGTGTGTCTGATTTCTCCAAAAAACAGCAGGCAATCTACAAGGCTGTGAGCATACGGGTACGGGAGAGAACCCCAAAAGGACAGGAGCGAGTCCAGGTCTAGTCCTGGCCGGTCCCTAACTTGCTAATGTGACAGAGGTGAAGTTTCTCTAGCTACATAATCAGGGCTTGAAGAAATCAATCATTCCAGCTCAGAAAACTGGTGATTTTCAATTTTTAAATACTTCTTAATGAAGGTGTGGGGAACCAGCAAATGAAACTGAGACTTAGAAAACGGAACGAGAGGATTTTCTTAATTCGCCATGCCACAAATGTTTGTCGGACTTCCCACCGAGATCACAGCTGATGAAGCAAGACATGTCACTTTTGCTCAAAGAAGTTACCGTCTACTGAGGAATGACAGAAGGCACGTGAGTCTCAGCTCAGCCTGAATGACCAGCCAGCCCCACCGAAAACACAGCCTGAAAGCACCCGGGGAAAGCGTTTCCGAGGACTGGGGTACGGGGCATCTTCTCAAGGGACAAAACGCTTCACCTGAGACATGTTTTAATTTTTTCCTCATTGTAAACCTATAGATAAGTAAAAAGAGAAAATGAAAATCATCTATAAACCCACAACTCTGAAACAATTCAATCACACACACACAAACACAAGGGATGTGTATCCGTCCCATTTCTGTCTGTCTGTATGGACAGCCCCTCTTTGAAAAGCTGGGTCGTGGGACGCCTGGGTGGCTCAGTTGGTTAAGCAGCTGCCTTCGGCTCAGGTCATGATCCCAGCATCCTGGGATCGAGTCCCACATTGGGCTCCTTGCTCATCAGGGAGCCTGCTTCTCCCTCTGCCTCTGCCTGCCATTCTGTCTGCCTGCACTCGCTCTCTCTCCCTCTCTCTCTGACAAATAAATAAAATCTTTAAAAAAAAAAAAAAAAAGAAAAGAAAAGAAAAGCTGGGTCGTGCAACCCATACTATTTTTTAATCTGTCTACTTTTCACTTAACGTACTGTGAACATCTTTGTCAGAAATTAAATCCTTTGGATCATCTTTGGACTGTTCTGTTAAATGAAGGTGCTGTTATTTGTTTCACAAAGACTGCAAATGTGGACAGGTGGGTTGTTTACAATTTTCCTTGTTACTATCAGCAACTGCGTGTAAGTGTTTATAGCTAATTTTTTTGCACATACCCTCCTTTATTTTCTCAGAATGAATTCTGCGTGGTGAAATCACGGAGTCAAAATTACAGATCTTTTTAAGGCTTTGACACAGGGGGCCCAATTTTCTCCCGAAGGTTTTGCTCCTTTTCAATTCCATCAGTGCCTCACGAACTAAACAGTTTCTCCCAAGGTCTCCCATCAGTATTGTTACATATTTATTGTTACATCTGTAAGCTAAGTTTATACTGGCCTTTCAGATTGGCCCGTTTGTTAATATTGTCAGTGATACTTCAGTGTAACGAGTTTCCCTTTTGCCTCTTTTCCTTCTATATTAATTTGAACTATCTCTCTCTCTCTCTTTTTTTTTTTTTGAGATTTTATTTATTTATTTGACAAAGGGAGATCACAAGTAGGCAGAGAGGCAGGCAGATGGGGGTGGGGGTGGGGGGTGGGATGCAGGCTCCCCACTGGGCGGAGAGACCGATGCGGGGCTCCATCCCAGGACCCTGGGATCATGACCTGAGCCGAAGGCAGAGGCTTTAACCCACTGAGCCACCCAGGTTCCCCGAACTATCTCTTTATATATGAAGAACATTATCATTCTCGTCCATCCTGTGGGTTACAAATATTTTCCTGGTTTTTTTACTCACATGGCAGCTTGAAAACTTTGTCTCACAGAAAAATGAGTCTGGTGACTTAAAGTCTCTGCTTTTGTTCTGCCTAAGAAAGCCCTTCCTTACCATTAGATTTTAAAAAGACTCTCCTGTTACTTAACCTAGTACCTTATAGTTTGGTTTTAAAAATATTTAAATCTTTATTCAAATGAGTTGCCTCTAGGACACAATGGAGTTGATAAAGGGCAGGTTTCAAATTTTACTTTGAGATACTTCTGCAATACTGGTCTTTCGATTTTGTACAATGAGCAAGCACTACTTTGTCATTCGAATAATTATGAAAAACGTATCACCACTTGGGCTTTTATTCTGAAATCTGATAGGAAGGAATCTAACTTCTGTTGGTTCTCTAAATGGTTCCTCAGATGTCCCTACACCTGTTATTTGACATGGAGCTGAGATCCGTAAGACATGGAGGAGGGAACTGGGTGAGAAAGGCAAGAAGGACATGCCACGGAGGAGATCGTGTGTTCAGACAGGTGAAAAAAGTAGACGGTGGGTTCAGGGAATTCCAGGTCAATCCAGGCGACTCGAGTAAAAGGTGCAGATAGAGTCTTCTCAAATTTGGGGGGGAGGGCGGGGATGGAAGAATATATATATTTTTTTAATTCAGAATTCAAGAATTTACATTATCATGACTTGCGACACTGGTCCCCACTTCCTAGAACTCATTAACTCTTTAAACATTTGCTATATTTGCTTGGTCTTCTGCTCATAGAAGAAATAAAACATTAAGAGGAAGTTCAGGTTCCCATCGATGATCATTTCCCGTTCTATTCTCTCTTCCTGTGTTCATGTACATGGTACATTCCCCCTTATGTTCCAGTAAGTCACACCTATGGCTGTGTGGGTGTATTAAGATTACATTTGGCCACAAGTAAAAAGAAATCCTCAAGTAAAGGGAAGAGGGTTCTTTAAAGATAAATATTTGTTTCTCTCTCATACATAACTCTTGATAGAGAGTCCAGACCTGATGTGGCTTCTTCATGATTCAAGAACCCGGCTTCCTTCTATTGTATAGCTCCTCCATACATGGATTCCATTCTCAAATATATTTCTTGGTCCAAGATGGCTGTTCTAGCTCCTGCCATCACATCCACATTCCAGCCAATAGAAAGGATAGGAAGAATAGAGAAGAAATATAAAAAGGAAGAGAAGAAGCTGTTGGGGGCTGAACTGTGTCTACTAAAAAGACATGTTGAAGTCCTAACCCCCAGTATCTATCAATGTGATCTTAGTTGGGAATGGGGTTTTTGCAAATGTAATCGAGATGAATTACTGTGGGTCCCAGTCCAACACAACCAGTGTCCTCATAAAAAAGAGGACAGACAGATATAGACCCACAGGGAAGAATGTCATGTGAAGACAGAAGCCAATATTGGAATGCTGTATCTCTAACCCAAGGAAGACCAAGGATTGCCAGCAACGCCAGAAGCTAGGTCTTCCCTGGGACCACCAAGAGAGCATAGCCATGCTGGTAAGACTTCTGGTCTCCAGAGCAGTAAGAAAATAGATTTCTGTTGCTTAAAGCCACTAGACTCCATTCATGCTACTTTGTTACGGCAGCCCTGGGAAACCTGATACATAAAGCCAAGGGGAAGACAGCGGGGAGTAGAAGAGCTCAAAGTTAATCAGCTACCCTTACAGAAGATTCCGAGAAGCTGCCACATCCCCGCGCTCACATGCCACCGAAAGTAGCCAGACACGGTCCCAGCTCCCTGCAAGGACATCTTTATTCTGAATTCCCTGTGCCCAACACACGTGTTTCTCACAATGGGGGGGAGAAAAGGAAGAATAGTGATCTTTCTAAAAATTCAGATAAATGGCATCAATGATGGTGCTCCTTTTGCAATTAAAAAAAAAATCATTTGTTTGAAAGATTTATCCAGGTTGAAATGTGTAGTTCTAAATCACTATGTTTAAAAGCGATATACTAGTCTACCTTGAGAATTTACCACCACTTATATTCTGAATAGGAAAACGTTGTTTCCACTTTTCTTTTCTCTTATAAACGTTGCCACAGTAAATGCTGTACTATCTCCATAAAAATCTATGGGAGAATTTCCCTAAAGCATATACTTACAGGTAGAAGGTCTAAGTGACAGCATCTCTACATTTGCAATTTTTAAAGATATTTCTAAATTGTATTTTCCAAGTTGTTGTGCCCGTATATACCCTCTCCTGCCATACAACTCATTTTACTACCAACATTGATTTTACTGGTCTTTTCGTTTTTTCCAAAATTATATGTGAAATAATTAAAATGTACCCATTTTAAATAAGTCTCGACAAATGTATACCCGCATGTAAATACTGCCACAATCAAGACACAGAAAATTTTGGTCACATGAAGTAATCCCTTCATGCCTTGTAAACAGTCTGAAGCCAATAGATTTGAAACGTATAGATGAGATGCAAATATTTCTCTAAAAACAACTTAGCAAAACTGACATAAAAACAGCAGAAAATCTGAATATTCCTTTAGCTACTAAAGAAATTGTATCTGCAGTTACAACCCCTCCCTCCTGCACGCCCATGCACACACACACACACTCACTCTCCCTGCCCAAATGAATTTACTAGTGAATTCTTTTGAGTTAAGGAGGGGAAAAAAAAAAACACCAATCTAACAAAATTTTGAAATTCAAAACAATCTCATTCAAAATCCCAGCAGGTTTTTTTTGGTTGTTGTGGAAAGTGACTACAGGATTCTAAAATGCATGTGGAAATGCAAAGGGTCAACCAAGGAAAGATAATCTTGAACAAGAACAAAGTTGGAGGAAAGCTGTTGGGGGGCGTTAGTAATGCTCTGTGCCTGGGTCAGGCGGTGCTCTCAAGGGATCCTCACGTGATTAAAAATTCAATGAGCTGTTGGCTTGAGGTTTATGCACGTTGCTCTGTGTGTGTTATATGTTCATAAAATGGCTTTGGAAAATGGATGGGCGGTATCTAGCAGTGAATGTGGGGCAGCCCAGGATCCTTCAACCAAGCTGCTAAGCATCCACTCAATGATGACTAAATGTATATCTTAATAAATGAGATATACAGTCAACAATTTGAAACAACTCAAGTCCTAGGGACCCATCATCTTCAGGCAAGTTGCTTTAACTATTGGAGTTTCAATTTCCGTGTCTGTAAAATGGAGATCCTAACCCCTACAGCTACCTGGCGGGATCATGACCAGGCAAGGAAAGCGGTCAAGACTATCATCTAATGTTCAGTACAGGCTCGATACATGATTGCTGATATTTTCATTGGACTTTTAAATACAGATGCCATCATCTGCCCTAATAAAGTACAAGACCCCCTCCTCCACGGCTCCTACAAGCCCCAGACTTCTTCCAACCACAATGTCCACCTTATGTTTACTGAATGAGACAGCTAGGGTGGGAAAGGTTATTCTATTTGAAAAACCTCAACCTAGGTCTGCATCAAAGTTCCTGGTGACTTAAATGGGGAAGGAGGGGTACTGTGGGGCTCCCTCTCCTCTCCCTTGTCTGAGACTACGGTACCCCTATTTGCTCAGCAAAGGCTTCAGGTCGCACCCCGTGCTCCCTCCTCCCCCAGAATCGCCAGCCATCAGTGAGCTGCCTCTGCTGAGTTCACTCCATCTGGAATCCTCTGGGAAAATAGACACGGATTGTGTACACCGCAGAATTAGCCTTTATATTTCATTGTGTGTCTGTTGAGGCGGCGGTGAACCAGATGTGGTTTTCGGCAGACATAACTTCAAAGGCAGTAAACACACTTATCAGTAAACTGCAGAACATGAGGCAGCCGGCAACAGTCAAGGTCACTGACAGGTGACATGGCAAATAAAGGGAGATTAAAAGCCATGCCTTGTCTGACATGGGCCCATTTGATACTTACCAATGGCAGGACACGGAACAGTGCTCACTCTTGATGGGAAGTCATTGAACGTACTGTAATTTCTTGGAAAGTGAGTCCCTGTCATTTTTCTCTAGGGGGAAAAAAGGAAAAGAAGTAAAACAAAACACAGGTAAGCTCTCTGCTGCTGGTCTAGATGTTTTCATTTATGTATTACTAACCTTTATTAAGAGTTTGCCATCGGCCAGATTTTCTGCTAAGGGTTCCTGCCCTTTTGGTCCCCAGTCTGACCATCTTTACCCTCATTTTTTTTTTTAAGATTTTATTTATTTATTTGACAGACAGAGATCACAAGTAGGCAGAGAGGCAGGCAGAGAAGAGAGGAAGGGGGAAGCAGGCTCCCCTGCTGAGCAGAGAGCCCGACATGACACGGGGCTTGATGCCAGGACCCTGGGATCATGACCTGAGCCGAAGGCAGTGGCTTTAGCCCACTGAGTCACCCACGCGCCCCTCTTTATCCTCATTTTAATAATCATTCTCTCTTCCCAGGAGGGGAAACTGAGACCCGGGAAGTTTACGGTAACCTTCCCAAGACAGTCCCTGACCAGCCAGGACTGGAACCCAGAGATTACGACACTGATACACTATGACAGAGATTTACTCTGGGTGAAGGTGAGAGTGTATTAGGAGGACATCCAGATGGCTTGGCTTTCTGGCAATAGGAACAATTGGCATGCACACTGAGTCCTACCTATTTTTTTGGACACCATCCTTCTCTGCAGTCAAGAAACGAGCACTCTAAAGAATTGCTAGAAATGGTCATTTGCATGCCAGAGCGGCAGAACCAACATCCCCCGATGCTGCATCTTTGTGGCATAAGGAGGATTTCCGTAAATCAAGCTTTCTTCTATCCCAAATGACACTTACGTATGCCAGGGAAACGCACTATTTGAAAAAGCCTATTCACGAGGCAACTTTTGCTTTTCACCCACCAGTCTATTAAGCGCAGATTAAAAAAAAAAACAGTTTGAAAATCAGGTTTAAACTACAGGGCACATCCACTAAGAATAAAGCAAATTAAAATGCCATGATTCTCCAAATATTTGGTGTCTTAAATAAGTTTGTCCCAGACAGACGTAAGCTACAGTCACCACTTCCTTCGAATTTTAAATGGTATTTGGTCTAAGCTGCCGTCCTAAGTCCTAAGAGCCTAACATCCTCCCAAGCTTTTTGTGAAATCATCACGGTTTATGTTCCTCTTGAGTACGTCGGCCTGTACGTCCCTGCCCCCGCTTACTCTCCCTGTCACACACATTTTATCACTCGAGGCTGTTCTCTCCTCTCGGCACTGTATGGACCCAGGGAATCACAGCTTCCTTTCCTGCTGTTACTTAATATGTCTGTCATTCTCAACACTTCGAGCTGACCAAGAGGAGTCCTACCACGGCAGTACCGATACCTTAGAATTGGCCAATAGATATCTCAAGCCTACTTGACCCCTAACTCCACTTCTACCTCCCACTTCCGGAACTGACAGAATAAGCTCTGTTCCAGCCGCTGTGGCCCCTCATGGCGCCTCAGTCCTGCCAAATTCACTCCTACCCCAGGGCCTTTGCACTTGCCAGATGATTGTCCCTCAAATAGCCTCAAGATTGCTCTGTCACTTCCATCATGTCTCTGTGTACAATGTATCAGAGACACCTTCCTGATCATTCCTCATAAACACACCTTGATCTTCCTTTCCTCCTCTGTCTCTGGAACTCTCATTGACACCTACCATATTGCCTATTTTTTTGCTCACTTTTAAAAATCTGTCTCTGGGGGCACCTGGGTGGCTCAGTGGGTTAAGCCTCTGCCTTCGGCTCGGGTCATGATCTCAGGGTCCTGGGATCAAGCCCCGCATCGGGCTCTCTGCTCAGCGGGGAGCCTGCTTCCCTCTCTCTCTGCCTGCCTCTCTGCCTACTTGTGATCTCTCTCTCTCTCTGTCAAATGAATAAAAATTTAAAAAAAAAATCTGTCTCTGTTGCCAGAATTCATGTCCCATAAGGGTGGTGATTTTGCCTACTGAGTTCTCTCCTGCATCCCCAGCATCTAGAACGGAGAAGTACATAGTGGGGGATCAATGCAGTGTGTTGATGGAGTAAAAGAATCCGTAAACACACTTTCTATTTAATTAAAGTGTTCTTTCCAGGAGCCATGTCAACACGATCACCTCGAAGTATAATTAAGTAATTAGGGTGATATTTTGCCAGTACAGAGAAAGCACCACAAGGACAATGTTATAGTGGAAGAGAACTCAGGATCTGGGCTAGAATCCAAAGGCTTCTACCAAAAAAAAAAAAAAAAAAAAAGGAAAAGAAAAGAAAAGAAAAAGAAAACAAACAAAAAAAGTAAATTATCTCATTAATAGTTTTAGATTGGTTAGAGGTTGAACCTCTATGAAAACCTAAATGGAAACCAGGAGTCAGCCACTTAATTGACAGAGCCACCCAGGTGCCCCTCACTTTGCTTTTTCATGCAACTATTAGAAAATTTCAGATGACATTGTGCAGGGGACGCCCGGGTGGCGTAGTCGGTTCAATCTCTGACTCTTGGTTTCAGTTCAGGTGGTGACCTCACGGTCTTGAGATGGAGCCCCACAACGGAGTCTGCCCGAGGTTCTCTCTCCCTGTCTCTCCACCCTCTTGCTCATCTCTCTAAAATAAAAAATAAAATCTTTAAAAATAAATAAATACATTACATATGTGGCTCATAGTCTATTACAGTCGGACAGCACCGTTCCAGATTCTCATTCTCCTCTTACACACATATACGTGTATGTGTCTATTGTTTATTAAAATAGAGGAACACTGCACAGACTGTCTCACACACCTGCTATTTTCACGTAACAATTTACCAGGAACATTCCCGCGTGTCAGGAAATTAGATTCTCATCGTTATTTTTAAGGGCTCTAGGGTATAACACTAAGTGCCTCGGAGTTTATTGAACCTGTAAAAGAATTTTTCTAGGCTACTTCGTCTTTTCCTTTTCTTCTCTTCCCTCTTTCTCTTCTCTTTTTCTCTGTGTTATTGGTATAGAGTGTCCTGTGACAAGTTGCATTACAAGAAGCCATGTGTACATGTCCTGTGCTTCCCTAGGATAAATTCCTAAAATATATTTAGGATTCATGGGAACCAAGTAAGTGACAAGAGCCTTGGACCGGCCACTTTATGAACTGGGGATACTATGAGGTAGAGCAGTAGGGTGATTTCTAAAGCCTTTGACCAATGGTTTCAAGGTTCAGGCACACACAGCCCTGGACACAAGAGACAGTGTAACGGGGGGTTGGAAATATAGGGCCTTGGAGACAGACAAGCCAGATTCTGATCCCAATTCTCTGTCACTTCTAACCTTCTTCTAAAGTGTGACTTTCAGCCATTTCTGTAACCTCCCTGAGCCTTGGTCCCCATACCTAAGAAACAGGAGTATTAATTATAATTCCCATATAAAATCTCTTAAGGACTGAATGAGATGCCGGTGTAATTATTCAGTACGGTGCCTGGCTCTTGGCAAATCTTTTGGTGATTATTAACATCTCTGAGATCTTGTTTGGCGCTGCCAATCAACACACACACACACACACACACACACAGGCACACAGATTTCTGCATTTTTATCATACTCTCCCCCTCTCTCAACGACTTTTTTCAAATAGGGGTCTATTTGTTAAAATAAATTGAAATGGGTAAAGAGTATGAGGCACAATTTATACTAGATATATCTGCAATTACTAACTCTGAATTAAACATATCCCTTCATGAATAATGAAGCAGAAACAGGCCAAAGGAAAAATGAGATAAGATCTTAAATCCATGTATTTTTAATTGCTTCATTATCTAAATTTTGCTATGAATAGCAGTGGATACAGTTTGCTGTTTAAGCACAAAAAGAAATAAGAATTTTCAGCCAAATCACAAAAGGCTATCAAAAATTAATTTTGTGTGCTGTGATCGTTGAAAAATGTAAGTGATTTTGAGGCAGAGTGACATTAAAAAATACCATTTATATGCTAATAATAAATGTATTTTCTTCATTTTGATGCAAAATAAATTTTATTTTCATTTTAATGAACTGTAATGAATTAAAAGCTTTCTCTTTTTATCTTTAGGTAAAAGTTTGGGACAGATAGCAGAAGGTTGGCACATGACAGGCAAAAGGTCTGAGAGGGAATGGAAAAGGGACAGGTCCTGTCAGCTGGTACTGACCTCCTAAACTGCATGGGAACCTTTGGAGTTGAGGTGGTTTTCTTTAGGTTTCTAGAAATTTCCAAATATCAGATTTACCTCAGAGGTGGCAAACTAACCATCAGTGCCATATTAGGAAAGGGTATCTACGAACTCTGTTGAATTAATTATCTTTTATTTCTCACATGGAGCGACAGACACACTCTGGAATTTGAAAGAAGAGCACAGAGACGCGAATGTTGGCATAAGTATCTCTCTCTGAAGGATATTTTTCAACAATCATACTCATTCTCTGCTGAACCCTTACTCTTGTCTGGTACTTGGCTAAGTATTCGATCCATTCTTCTATCTAATCTTCATGAGGGCTCTAAGCAGGTAGTCTTATTATAATCCTCAGCCTACAGATGAGACACTTAGAACCCAAAGGAAGTAACCAACATCACAGATTGTTAGTTGTGGAGTTTAGATTCGAACTCGTATCTATGAGTTAAGTGCCATACATTTACTTATGTATAATGTTGACTCCCTTTTAAAAAGAGGAAATCAGATGGTAATGTTTAAGCCGAGTAAATGAATTGCGAATGGTAAAATTTCAGGCATCTGTGAAAAAAAAAATATGCTTGTCACAGGGGCGAAGGGGAAGAATGACACTGGGGTGTCCTGGGATGTCACTGTCCATTCTGCCTCCAGGAGGAAGGAACCTGCTGGGGACCTCACCTATGTCCTGGCTTCGGTTAAAGCCCAATTAGTTATTTAATCATATAGGAAAGGATGGAGTGCGTGAGATTTCCACACGTGCATGTCGGGGCAACGGTGGAAAACACCCAGAGCCCTACTTGGCAGAGAGGCCATTCATTCTTCCTTGAGGGTCTGCCATTATTCTCAGATATCTGACTTCTTTGAAGCGAGAAGCCAAGTTTCCAACTTCATTTCTGTGTTCCCCTCATCCCTTACTCTAAGATCACGGACTGCCTTTGCTGACTTGGTTGTTGATGTTAATTCCCTTTAACCAGGGTCTCTTTAAATGGGACCTTGTGAGTTATGGAGCAGTAATTCACCCCTTCAGATCTAGTGGACCCAAGGCCACAGCCCAGCTCTTATTAAATGGAAAGGTCTGAATTATTATCCTATAATTCACCTCTTGGAAGTGTCTTAATTCAATTACACTAGGTCCCTGAATGACTATTAAAAGAAATAGAAAAAAGGGTTCTGGATCCTTTTTGTTACAATCCAAAGTAATTTGCAGTGCCAGAGAGTTCTTCCTCTCAAGTTGTTAGGAAATTAAACGGAAAGATGAAAGAAAAGAGCCTCTTATCGCTGGCAATGCTAGTAGATAATCAGTCGTGCCTTAACTGATGGAAATGTGGCAGGGGTAACAGCAACCAAGTGTCTTCTCTGTGACCGAATAAACCCCTTTGGTTCATATCTGTCCCCCTTTCCCATTTTTGCATTCTTCTCCTCATAAGTTTAAGACTGGTGCTCTATTCTGTTACAACTCTGTTATGCCCCTTAGGACAACATAAGACTTTATATGATAAATGTAGATGGTTAAGGCTTGGTGACCTGACGAGCTTCATCAGAAGCAAAGATAATCCAATCTTGGCAATAACCAAAGAATTTGAGATTCCCTTGGGTCTTACTTAGGGTCTGAGACAAGGATTCATACATGCATAGTTGATGTGAGAAGGAAAAGTAGTGAGATTGGGGAGGGAAAGACTTCAATTCTCAGGGCATCAAGTAAGATACTCCTATGGGCAACGGGGGCTCCGTCCCGCTGGGGAGCCCGAGGGAATGGCTGGAACACAGCAGTTGGGATTGGTGGTATTTATACCAACTTCCCTTGGGCACAGGTTAAGAACTGCTCAGGAAAATGATAAATTGGCCAACTTTGTCCCTACTGTCCTTTCTAAAGCTCAGAAACACTCATCGTCAGGTCAATAAAGGGCACAGGTAAAAGCATGCATGTTCCCAGGCTCAAATCCTGTCTCGTGATCATAGCAGTTATTATTAGTCCTGGGATCATGAGTCGTTACTATCGTGAGACCCTGGTTCCCCATCTGCAAAACAGAGACAGTATTTCCCAGGGGGGCTGTGGGAAATAAATGAGCTCAGGTCCTTACCTTAGTAGGATACCTAGCACGCGAATGGCCACTATGATCCAAGGAGGTAGATGAGGCTTTGCTTTGTGGGTAGCCAGGAAAACCATCTCTCCTGAAATGGGCAGGTCTTTAAATCACTACCCCTCCCTTCTTAACCTGGTCCATTTCTAACTTTCTGGACCAATTTATTCTCATAGGCAGAAAACAGATGGTTCCCAAGTATCTAAGTAGAGATTGTCCCCTAATGACGTACAAATCACATGTAGCTACATGAATAAATATACGTAAATACATGAATAAATGTATTTAAAATTTCAGGTTTCTGGAGCGCCTAGGTGGCTCAGTCGGTTAAGCATCCAACCTCTGGCTCAAGTCACAATCCTGGAGTCCTGGGATCCAGCCCCGAGCTGGGCTCCCTGCTCAGTGGGGAACCTGCTCCTTCCTCTTCCTCTGCCTGCCACTCCCCCTGCTTGTGCGCTCTTTTTGTCTCAAATACATAAATCTTAAAAAATAAAATCTCAGATTTCTATCGAAATGTCTAAAGGTCCTGCCGGCTGGGTCCAACTGCCATTTTTGCAGCACTGGGGAGATGTGAAGGACAGATGCTTCCAGCCTGAGTGAGACCCCCAGGGTCCCCCAGTTCCCACGACTCCCTATTTGAATGGCCCGCTTTATGCCTTCCAATTACCTGCCTGGCCTCTGTAGGCATTTTGGGGTTTGTAACTTCTGTTCTAGTTCTTCCAACCAAAAGCCGTTGCTCTAGACATACTCCCGCGTAACAACAAAGGTCTATCCAAAATGATTTATCTTTCACCTCATTTTAATGGAGAAAAGACTACTGAGATGGGAGTCATATAATCAGCTATGAGTGCAGTGTACGGCAGGGTGGATGTTGCCGCTGCTTGGGACATTCTGATGGAACAACTCTGGCTCAGAATAGGAAACTGTGCTTCATCAGCAAGAATGAGAGACCCAGGGGCGCCTGGGTGGCTCAGTGGGTTAAAGCCTCTGCTTTCAGCTCAGGTCATGATCCCAGAGTCCTGGGATCAAGCCCCGCATCAGGCTCTCTGCTCAGCAGGGAGCCTGCTTCCTCTTCTCTCTCTGCCTGCTTCTCTGCTTACTTGTGATCTCTGTCAAATAAATAAATAAAATCTTTAAAAAAAAAAAAAAGAATGAGAGACACAGGCTGGGCAGCCATCGGACTAAAGGAGTGAACAGGCACAAAGCCACCAAGCTCAAGTGTGCAGCCCACAGCGATGAGATAAGGCGGATGCCTGTGCTTTAGTCTAACAGGCTTGTAACTGACTGATCTCCATCTGCCTCTTGTGCACAGGACATCTTTTGTACCTGGGGTGGTCACAGACAAGGAAATGAGGGGCCGTGGGTGGTGATTACTTAATAAGGAGGAGTGCTGGGCACGGGGCGGAAAACTGCTTCTGCTGAAGCATAAAGGAAATGGGTCGGCATTTTGCGAGGTCTGGAGGGAAGAGCGCCATCCCTGGCTTCTTGGCCCATCTGCTCGCTTTAAGAAATTTGCTGACCTCGTCAACAGATTCCATCCGCGGGCACGTTCTGTTCAGCACAGGATTTCCCAGCCTTGGTGTTACTGACATTTGGGGCTGGGTCATGCTTTGCCATTGGGGGCTGCCCTGCACTTTGCAGAATGTTAGCAGCATCTTTGGCCTCAGTCTTCACCTGTGCTATCTTCCAGGCGGAGCCCCTCCCCAGATGTGTAACCACAAATACCTCCAGACATTGTTAATGTTGCCTGGGAAGCAAAATCACTCCTAGTAATGAACCATTGGTTTTAGCCTGCGCTGCATTTAACTATTTTTTCAAATCAGTGGACTCTCTTTTAAAATTAAGGAGAATCACTTTAAATCTTCGTTTCTCGCCTCTCTATGAAAAGGTCAAATGAGTTAGCAATACTGGGTCCAGCCCCTTCCTTCTACATCTTAGCCTCTGTTACCCCTCCCCCTTCCCCTCCTGTATTTCTGCTCCCCACCAATTCCTCCTCTCGACTCACTCTCCTCCAGCCACACAAGTTCCTGTCCAGATGTCCTCCTGCCTCAGGGCCTTTGCACCTGCTGATCCTGCCACCTAGAAAGTTTTTCCCCAGATATGAGCATCCCTTCCTTCACCCAAGCATTACCTTCCTGGTAGGAATTTTCTCTGGCCACTCCACCTACTATTTCAACACCCCCCCCATATTTCCTATCCCTATTCCCAATTTTATATTTTCTCATCAGCATTTATCTAAGTGGTTATATAAACAACTGTCTTTCCTTAAAATCTTGATAGTTTGTTCATCATGGATATTTTTGCATTCATTTTACTTTTTTAATACTGCATTAAAATGCCATTTATCTTGATCACTGAGTTTTTTTGCCATCCTGCCCTAAATTGTGCAAAGTGCATGCCTCATTTGCCCAACCCCAGTCCTGGCACTATTACACACACTGACTTATTTATCTTGCTTATTGTGTGTCTATCTCTGGCATGACATAATCTCTATGAGGACAAGGCTTTTTTATCTACTTTGTGCCCTGCATTCGATGTGTGCAAGGTATACAGTATGTGTATAACCCATAATTAACAACTGAACGAATGAATTCCTGGTAGGCAATACTTAACTACAGCTGAGATTCCGTATCCCAGTTTTATACCAAATTCATTCATTCATTCATTTTGCAAACACATAGAGGACACCTACTAAATGCCAGGCATTGTGTTAGGTCCCAGAAAGGAAGAGGTGAGTGAGTTCCACCTGTCCTAAAGCTTAGGGATGGATGGGGGCCAATTACAATATGGAGAAGTAAGCCTTGTGATAGAAAAAGAAAAGTTATAACTTTAACCTATGAATTGCGGGAGGAGGTGCTCACCAGTCATCACATAACAGTGGGAGGAGATAGCACAGAAGGTTTCCAACAGCAGT
Organism: Enhydra lutris kenyoni; assembly: GCF_002288905.1. Lineage (NCBI taxonomy): Eukaryota > Metazoa > Chordata > Mammalia > Carnivora > Mustelidae > Enhydra > Enhydra lutris. The sequence goes on along the minus strand of NW_019154129.1, from coordinate 1,926,678 downwards.
GCACATTCTCTAACCTCATGGAACCAAAACCCTTCCCAAAGATCAGGAGACACAGTCCATATTCACCATCATTTATTCTACAAATATGTACTGAGTAACCATCGGCTGCAAAAGCACTCTTGTAAGCCATAAGAATATCATAGCAAGTAAGTCAGAGGCAAGCATAAAATAACGAATTACAAAATATCTAATTGCTATTATAAGTGGTCTGAGGAAGGTACAAGGAGTATCAAAAGAGCTAGAAAGGGGAACCCAATTTAGACTAGAATCAGGAGAACTTCCCTCAGAAGACACTATTTAAACCTTATAAAAAGGAGTTGACTAAATATATAATGCAAAGGATTGAGGGCATTCCAAGCAGAGCACACAGCAAGTGCAAAGGCCCTGAGGTAGAAGGAGCTACAAGTAGCCCAAGGGCACTGAACTGCAGAGTGCAAGGTCAGAGTGAGACGTGGCAGAGATGGACAGGTAGGCAAAGGGCAAGCCACACAGGACGCTGTGAGCAATCCACTCATCTCTGTCTTATTAACAGGTCGCATTGGTGATATTAGGGGAGACCTTCAGACTGGAGCTAAGGAGGGAATGTGAACAGTGAAATGACACACAGGTCTAACAAGTATGACCAAGAGTGAAGTCTAGAGAATGCCTAGAAAGAGAACACTACTTGGAAATGGCATCTGGTTTTTCTAGGCCACCTTCATGCAACCTAAATCATTGCAAAAAAGCAGACCAAGCCAGTGGGGGAGAAAGAAAACAAAAACCAGGCAGGAGGGCTTGGCCAAGGGAAGGAAATCCAAGAACAATGGCACCGCACCCACTGTCATGCTTCTCTCCAGCAGAATCCAGGCTCTGAATTCTTCCAAGACGTTTTTGAGTCACTTTCTTAACATACACTGGAAATAGCACAGGTTTCGTTTTGTCTTTAACCAAGTGAAACTGCACCATAATTGTGTTTAGTCATTAAAATGTTCTATAGCAAATCTTGTCAACAAGAGCCATTTAAAGGATTTTAATCAGTCTTAGTCGATCTCAAACCAGGTAGCAGTACAGGATTTGAAACAAGACAAGGGGGACGCGACATGCCCAAGACAGGCAGCCCACACTCTCTACAGCCATCACTGAGAGCTGTTTCTGTTCCACTTGCTTTTTCGGCTGTTCAGACTTGCCAGTTTTCACGTCCATCACCGTGTCCAACTGCACTTACACATGACAGAGTCATTCCAGAGGGCCTGAAGGCGTATGTGCAGGTGTACAGGTGGGGGACAGGAAGGCAGAATCCGTGAATGGGTGGTATCACCCTCCAGGGAGGCAGGCCCTCTCTTTGGATTTCATTTTAAAAAGAAAAATCATCCCTTGTGTGTCTTTGTCTCCTACAAGATGCTATAATCCATGGAAATCCTATTATAAGGATTTTCAAGGACCCTTGAGCAGAAGGGAAAGCCCAGAATGTGCTGCTGGGAGTGGACCATTGAGGTATCACCCAGAAGAAATGGCCAGCCCAGCACACTCTCCTGCATCTTCCCATTTCAGACATCCAATCACATCTGCACCCATGAGAATCCTTTTGCCGGCAGTAACAGAAATCCCAACTCAGGCTGTTTTAAATGATATTTTGAAAGAATCAGCAGGCCCCAGATGGAGTCACTTGTGCTAAGCCCCAGAGCAGCAGACCACGACTTCACTGTGACCTAACTGTAGTTTCAGGAATACAACCTTTGGCCAGTCAAACTGGAATGATCTGGTCAGCACCAGGGAGGTAATCTGCCTGATAGACCCCTGACTTCCCCCAAAGGAATGTGACCTTGCTGAAACAACCCACTCTTTGCTAGAAACTTCCTTTCTCTTCCCCCTTTTGCCTATGAAAGGCTTCCATTTTTTTTCTTTTAAGATTTATTTTTATTTACTCGACAGAGAGAGAGAGAGCACACGCACAAGCAGGGAGAGAGGCAGGCAGAGGGAGAAGCAGGCTCCCCGACTGAACAGGAAGCCTGGCGCAGGGCTCCATCCCAGGACCCTGGCATCATGACCTGGGCTGAAGGCAGACGCCTAACGACTGAGCCACCCAAGAGCCCGAAAGCCTTCCATTTTGCACAGCTCCTCAAAGCGCCTTTCTATCTGCTACAGGGATGCTGCCTGATTCAGGAATTGTTGAATAAAGTCAACCAGACTGTCAAATTGACTCAGTTGAATTTGTTGTGTTTTTTTTTAATAATGATAAGAAAGCCGTTTATCAAATTGTCATTTAGATTTCTCCCCAGAATCTTCAGCTGAACGGACCTAAAAGAAAGTCTCATGAGTAAGTCTGCATCGTGTGGATTCTGGGACCAGACAGCCTAGGTTTGAAATCCTGGCTCTGTCAATCACTAGTTGGGAAAGTCCTCAGGAAAGCCACTTAAGGGGGTGCCTGGGTGGCTCAGTCGGTTAAGTGTCTGCCTTCAGCCCAGGTCATGATCTCAGGGTCCTGGGACCGAGCCCCACAATGGACTCCCTGCTCAGTAGGGAGTCTGCTTCTCCCTCTGCCTCTGCCCCCTGCTCCTGCTATCTCTCTCAAATAAATAATATCTTTAAAAAAATTGTTTTTAAACAATAATAATTTTAAAAGGAAAGCCACTTAACCCTCTTTCTTCAGGCCCCCATCTGTAAAACAGGAGTCATGATGGTCCCTCCATCACCGGGTCTGCAGGCAGGTCACACAAGTGGATGATTATAACCTGTTTACAAGCCGTGCTCGGTAGGTAGTGAGCTCCACACGTCTTAGTCTTATTTATCCCCTGAAAGTCACGCCTAAACGTGATTCTCCTGGGATTCTCATCTCAGAAAATGGCATCACCCTCCACCCAGACGCCAACACCAGACTGAGCTACATCCCACAGTGTTCTCTGTGGTTCTTTCTTCTAATACTTGTGACAAATCCAATTTTAAATGGTTACTTGGTTATTATTAGTTTAATGTCTGTTTCTCTCTCCCACTCAACTCTAAGATTTAAGGCAGTTGAGAATCTGTGTTGTGTTTACCAGGAACCGGCACACAGTACTGAATGAATGAGGGACTAAAACAGTTGGAGGTCTTGTGAACTGTTAACGATCAGAAACTTTTAAGAAGTTACGAAAACTGAAATGGATGACGATACAGGGAGTATGATACTGTGAGTTATAAGAAATATATTTTGGTCTTTGTCCCCGTTTCTGGCATAGAGTTCCTAAAACCCTTATAATTTCCAAAGTGTTAAGAAGAATCAAGGTGGGGTACCTGCATGGCTCAGTCTGTTAAGTGTCTGCCTTCGGCTCAGGTCATGATCCCAGGGTCCTGGGATCAAACCCCGCTTCAGGCTCCCTGCTCAGTGGAGAGCCTGCTAATCTCTCTCTCTCTCTCTCTGGGGCTCTGCCTACTTGTGCTCTCTCTCTAATAAATAAATAAAATCTTTAAAAAAATTTTTTTAAAAAGTGATCAAGGTGAGGGGCGCCTGGTTGGCTCAGTCGGTTAAGCATCTGCCTCCAGCTCAGGTCATGATCCCAGGGTCCTGGGATCGAGCCCCGCGTCAGGCTCCTTGCTCACTGGGGAGACTGCTTCTCCCTCCTTGTGTTCTCTCTCTCTCTCTCTCTCTCTCTCTCTGTCAAATAAATAAATAAAATCTTTAAAAAAGTGATCAAGGTGTACTTTGTTAAGTTAACGAGATGGCTTTTGGGATGCCTAGGGATGGGGGCTGATTGCTAGTAGAACCACCATATGATTAGAGATCTAAATGGTCAGTTTTCCCCCATCCCCAATGCCAGGGAAGGAAGAGGAGCTAGAAGGAGTTCAATCACCAAAGGCCAATGAGTTAATCAATCATGCCTATGTAAGGAAGCCTCTGTGAAAACCCAAAAAGATAGGGTTTGGAGAACTGCTGAGTGGTAAGCACACACACACGTGGGCAAAGCAAGGTGCCCAGAGGGGACACGGAAGCTCCTCACCCTTTTCCTGACACATTGCCCTATGCATCTCCTCCATCTGGCTGTTCTTGAATTCTATGCTTTTACGATAAACTGATCATCTAGTAAGCAACATGTTTCTCTGAGTTCTGTGAGCTGCTCCAGCGAATTAAACAAACCCAAGGAGGGGGTGATTGGAACCTCTGACCTAAAGCTACAGGAGTGCCATTAAAATGTGCAGGTAAGAAGAAGAAACTTTCTATTTTTTTTTTTTTTTTTTTTTTTTTTAACTAGAGGGAATCAGAAAAAAAGAAGAAATGGCAGATGAGCTGAACCTTTGCTAACAACCTGGGTTTGCAAGTGGTATCTGAAGTGGGCAGAAGGGGGCGGAGGGGGACAGTCTTGTAGAACTGATCCTTTGACCTGTGGGATCTGGTGTAGACAGCATTAGACTTGGGCTGAATTGTAGAAGTTGAAGAAGTCTTTGTTGCTGTGGATATCTCTCTCTCTCTCTCTCTCTCTCTCTCTCACACACACACACACACACACACACACACCAGAACTGGTGACCAGAACTCTTTCAGGGTTTAAAAAAAAAAATCATTCATTACTGTGCTTGAGGACACTGCCAAGGAAGGTGTTAGAGGTTGTGCAGAGACAGCTAAGATTGCCCTTGTCTGGTCTACCTGGCCACTTTTTCTTTAGGACGGTGGGGAAACAATGCCTAAAAATGTGAGTTGGAGCCACTTGACAGGTGTTGCTGAAAGACACTGGAGGGGAGGGGAGACGGCACAGATTCCAAAAGAAGAAGGCTGCCCAGAAGGTGTTGCTTCAGTATCATGAGTCCTCACTGTTCTTAAGTGAAGGCCATATTTCCAGCTCCTTCCTGGGAGTCCAACCACATGGCCTTCAGACTCTCAAACTAAACAAGCCAAAACTTGAATCAACTTCTCCCCGAAATCTCTTCTTCCTGGGTCTGTGACATTAGCATTCACCTCATTAAACAAGTCATCCTGGATTCTACCCTTCTTGCTTCAGCCTCCTCCTGCCCATCAGTACTAGATTGGAAATGAGATCAAGAGATGTTCCTACACAATCTAGACGGGAGGCGTGGAGGGTTTGCTACAGAGCTTGGCCCACGACAGGGCCCCATATGTGAGTTCCCTTCTCTGCCAGACAGAACACCCTGTGCTCGTGGGCAGGGATCCAGCTGTCAAAGACAGTCTACATTATCCTGAATTTGGGCACCACAGCAAGGATGTCCTGGCCCAATTAAATTCTTTTTCATTTGTTTATGGAAATTAAAAGATATTCCAGGTCTAGACTGTGTTTCCTCTCTCCCCCTCAAAGCAAGCCAAGAAAAAAGGCATCATCTCTGAGTTTTCTGTTTATTACATTTTCCTCAGCATCACAGAGAGATGTGAAAAACGTAATCCACACCATCTTCCCCAGCACACACGCGGTAAGGACAATGGGTGCAGTTTAGGGACCAAACTCTCAATCCTCAGGGATCTGTGGATGTTCAGAGAGCCCCTGATGTTGTGTCCAGCCCATGATCACAGGATAAATACCAACTCTTTACCATGACCACAAATACAACTCCCTACCTACTCGTCAATTTCTTTCCTCTCTCTCTGGCCATAACATGCCCTGCTCTGGACACACTTCCCCCAACATACTGTATTAACTGCCCCTCTACTTTTGCACAAGATTTCCTCTACCTGGAACCTTCACCTGGTTAGGTCCGCTCTCCCTACACACCACAGCATCCCGATCCTTCACTGGCCTTTCCAGTGAGACCAGCTCCCCTAGCACATGCTGTCAAAGGCTTGGGTATGTCCAGAGCTAGCTTGGATTCAACTCTGTGATTCTTTCACTTAGGTCTGCCTCACCCACTAGAGTGTATGTTTCTCCAGGTGGGAATCTTGTCAGTGTATTCCCAGAACCTGAAGCAGCATGTGAACACAAGGGGCATCCCCCCAGTTTTTGTTTGCTGAATTACTTACTTACTATCCAGCAGTTTGCTAAGCACTGGACACATGTACGTGAATCAGATACACATAGTGTAGTCTCAAGAAACTCACGAACCAGTCAAGGAGATGACAGGAACACAGAAAGCTACAGAATTGCCATTAAAATGTGCAGGTAAGAAGAAGTGACTTTCTAATTTATTATTTATTTATTTATTTATTTAACTAGAGGGAATCAGAAAAAAAGAAGAAATGGCAGATGAGATGAACCTTGAAGGCTCGGTGGGATTTGGACCCGCCTGGAAGAGGGAATGATAACATGATAACCCGCAGGAGGAGGAGTCTATCAGAGGAGTGAAAACACAGGAATAAGGATGTAGCACTCAACACCAAAGTTAGATTGTAATGCAATGTGGACAGTATTTTGGCCAGCTCAGCACAGGGCTTCACCACCAAGAACGTTCCCACGGGGATTGCAAATGGAAGGCTGGCAGATGAGCACAAAGCACCATTTTATCCATGGTCGGGACTGGTGACCTCAGCGCAGAGCTCTGATAAAGCTGAAGGCTGGAGCTCGCTGCACAGGTTTGGAGTCCCCACTTCCCCACCTCCCCACCTGCAAGAAAGAGCCTGGTCTGACCTAATTCCATGCTGAGCTTTTAAAGACAGTGCCCCACCTCTTAGTAAACAGGATCTTCAGCTCTGGTGGATCCAGTTAGCATCCCATTCCCTCAAAGAGGATTGAAACAGGGGACAGGCAGAGGGGATAAGGCAGAGGGAGAGGCTGCGAGGCAAGGAGAGGGGAAGAAGAAGGTACCTTGCCCTCTGTGGGGGAAAATAATGGGAGACAGAGTTGTTCTTTCTGTTTCTTCCACCAGATGCAACCTTCCCTCTTGACATAACTAGCTCTTATTCAAGCCTCAAAAGCAAGCAAAAACTTGTCACCTCTTAAGGTCTCTTCCTGCCTCTTTTATTTTCATTTATTTATCTGTTGGGACTTTTTTTTTTCTTTTATGGCAAGACCCTTTAGCACAAAAGTTCTACCCTCTAGCAAATTTTTGTCCTCATTGCAAATGTTTTGGTGCACAGTATTAGCCCTATGCTGTACAGTAGACCTCCAGAGCTATCACACCTCAATAAAGTGGCTTAAAAAACAAAAAACAAAAAACAAAAAACAAAAAACAAAGCAAGCACAGGACAGGAGTCATTTGAAATAACTCAGTGGACCTCCAGGAGGGCCTGAGGACTGCCTCTTCCTGAGGCCTCCATGTTGGGACAAAGGGCTATTGCCCTTGACTTCTTTGCTGAAGGGGCACAGGAAACCTCTCTGTCAGAAGAATGGCAGCTCTCACAGTGAGGCACGGGGCTGGCTTCTTTAAAACTGTCTGCAGCAGGAACATTTCTGTGGTCAGGGGACCCTCTTGCCCGTTGCTGCCCCTAGACCAGATTCAGCCCAGTGGCCTCTTGGCACTATGAACCACTATCCAAGTTGGGGCCGAGCACAGGATTCAGCCCATATTCAGCCAGTTTTCTTACTCATACCCCACACCTCCCCGCCTACCCTTCTCCTTGGGTCAAGTTTTGTTTCCTTATATCCCATCTTTCACCCTAACTGGGTTTTAAGCAGTTCTGAGGCTAGGATTTGGGTCTTATCTTTCTAAAAATTCTCTCCCCTACAGATGCAAAACTATTCACACCAAATTATGATTATTCTTTTGCACAATATAAGGAAGTCCCAATTCTGCTACTTAAAGCTGAGTGACGCCTGGGGGCAATCACTCAGCCTGTGCGCATTCACAGTCTGCCCTCTGGAGGCGGATGGAGTGGTACTGTCTCCGAGGACTCCGGTGACAACGAGCGGACGTTAGGTGTGGGAAGAGTTCATGGTGACAGCACAGTAAGGATCAGCGATTATTATTAGCAGGCACTCAATTGGGACGGTTATCAAATGGAATATTTAACAGCCTTCCCTTCTGTGGGCTCCATTTGGCAGTAAATGTATTGTGTTTACACGCGGTGCCCAGGATGGGGAAGGAGGAAGGGGAAGGCAGACAGAAGCCCCTGCCTCAACTGAGTTTGGGGTTTGGAAGAAGAACAGTGAGCAGAGAGAGAAACGGAGACGTGTCAGTCTTCCTGGAAATCTAGGGCATTAGCTCATTTGCCTTTTAAAATAAAATAGGTCAGCTAAGCGAAACTATGTGTTCCATCAAAGATATCCTTGGTGCGTTTCTGAGTGTGAGTGTGAGAGAGGTAGAAAGAGAGAGGGAGAGAGACCCCGCTGGGAAGCGTTGAAGAGAGGGATTTCCTTGGAAGCGTGTCCCTATGACACTTCCTACCGTTCCTACCTTCTCGGGTGGGAACTACAGTCATCAGACAGATGAATCTCCTGCTACTGCGTGTGTGTGCGTGCATGCGTGCATGTGTGTGTGCGTGTGTGTGTGTTTCAGTAGGGGATCCTGGTTAATAAAAGAGTCCAAGAGACCTGGCTTCCAACCCAGTTCTGCCTCTCACTCTGGGTGATTTTGGACAATTTGCCTTAATCCCTTTGAGCCTCAAGACGTCCATACGTAACATGGAATCCATATGCCTGTAACATGGAGTCCATATGCCTTCGGTTGGCCGGCTTCAGGGAGTATAAAGTTACATTGTATCTCTAAACCCCAATATGCTAAAACCAGAAGGCAGCTGCTAGGGGCAGCAGAAGCTGCAGCAGTCATAGCAACAACGTAGCCGGAGCAGTAGGAATAATTCTAATAGCCATTAATAGTAGCAGTATGGGTAGGAGTACTAATGGCAACATTTTCTTCTCTCTTCTTTTAGCTTTGTTCTCTCACTAGTAAGTTTCTACCATCTTAGGAATCCTGGGGGACTTTCTCAATAACTCGGCAGGTAACAGGGAGTCCACAGAACGACAATGTGTGTTCCCACAGTCCCTCACTACAACTAGGTATCACGTTAAGGAAACAAAGGAACGCTGCTTCATTGCACCTTGGCACCTGGGTTTATCTTCAAAAGAAGCTGGGGCTGGTTACTGAAAAAAAAAAATTCTTCTCCATGGGCTGGTAACTTATTTGCAAGTCTGCCTTGAGCACGGTATCCTCTCATCACCTTCTAAAGGGTAGCAGTGACCTTGGCAAAAAATATATGTGTTGGAGCAGATCAAACCCTAGAAAGACACAAGTGCTGAGTTCTTGAGCTTGAAATCCTCCCTGCCAGACAGCTCCTAACTCTAGACAAGCATATCCACTCTTGCAAGATGGTAAAACACTTTGAAAAACTGCCCACCATTCACCTGTAATCTCAAATCATTTTCTTTTCCCATTGATTCCTTGTTCAAACTTCCAGGGAAACTAATCTGAAAGAAGGTCAGTGTTTTAAAGGGGAGATGGAGGGCTTGTTATTTCTGGCATGTCTGGTTTAGGTTGTTTGAAGACAATAAAGAACATCAGGAAGTTTTAAGTTGTTTCCTTTCCACCAAAATCACTTTCAGTATGAAAACCACATGTGACTTCAGACCCACACGGATTTTTAAGTCTGTCTCTCCCAAATGCCTCCAGGAGAATAAGGCCAGCTGGACAGGTCCCAGGGGCATCGCTGTTTAAGTGGAGATCACAACAGTGATTTCTGGGTGTGTATGACCCTTGCCACCAGCAATCCTGACTTGATGCCCTACAGACACTGGTGGAAAAGCATGAGCAGATCTGGAGACTGCAGGAACCCCTACTTCCAAAGCCACTGTTGTTTTCCAACAACTGGAATTCAAGGAGAGGTTGTTGGAGAGAGTGCGGTATGAATAATGCTTTTGTAATACTTTAATCGAATCAACTTCTGAGGCTCTGTTTGGGTCCCAGGAGCTCTGTGTCTCTCCATCAGAAGTAGCTTCACAGAAGGCCTCCAACATCACTCTGGAAGTGGTCCGCACAGGATAAACCCAAATCCAGCAAGGAGCATACATCTGAGCCCAGAACACGTCCTTGGATCAGAGCTCACAGCAGCTGCGCTGTTTACTGGAACTTCCTGCTTTTCTGACACCCTGAACTCTGAACCCAGACTGCAAGAACACTGTGGCATGCCTGAGCTGACTCTCTGAGCTACATTTTCTTGACTTCATAAGCCACCCTTGCTTGGCTGTTTCATCCTTAACAATCAATTGGAATTTGACTTCTGTGATTCTCGGACTTTCTATGTTTCTTCTTCTGCATTTTCTTGCAGCTATCCTACTGACCCAGACTCTTTCTGTTCATCTCTGTCCCACTGCGTCCCAATGGCACAGGACCCAAAAGCTCAGTGCTTCTGAACAGCAGCTGTGATTGCTAGGAAAGTTCTCAAAATGTCTAAGGGAAATTTCTATACCCAGCTAAACCATCGATCAAATGGGAGTCTATGAGAAAAGACATTTTTAGACACAGAAAGACCCAAAATATTTACCTCTCATGCATTCTTTCTCGTGAAGCCGCTGGATGGATATGTTCCACCAAAAGGAAGGAGTAAACAAAGAAAAGGAAGCAGACTCTAAGGAAATCAACATGGCAGACCAGTGAAAGTAAGTCCCAGAACAACACCAAGCTACAGACTTCAAGAGCAAACCATCCAGCAGGGGTATTCAGGGAGATATCAGCGAAAAAGAACAGAACCCATAGAATATTTGGGACTATATCTGTACATTTGGAAAATTATTGACCAGTATTGACAGAATAGTTGGGGGATTCAGAAGAGAAGAATCACAAATATGGGAAACCAAATATAATTTGGCCAAGAGCAATAATTTACTTTGTTATAATAATATAAACACTGCTGCTGATTTAACCAAGTATTTTGATATAATTACAATGAACCATGGTCAATTGAGAAAATGATGGGTGGGAAGAGAAGGTGGGGAAGTTGATTAAAGAGAGCCAAATAACCAGAAGCCATTATAACCAGCCAATTATAACCAGAAGCCAACAGGGAATTTATGAAACCCCTGATTCTAGTAATAGAGGTATAAACATAGTATACAGGCATATGGGAGAATACACTAAAGAAATAGCTGAAAAAGAACGAACGTTATTGTGGTGAGCTAGACTTGATCCATTTCACTATGGACTTTGTTAGATTTTTTAAAATTATGTACATATATTACTTTAATATAATGAAAAAAATAAAATGTAATTGTTTGTTGTCAGAACCAGAAAATACAGAAAGATATAAAGAAGGGAATGCAAAGTACTCACAATCTCACAATCCTGAGATAACCACTATTCACCTTTTTCTGAATTTCCTTATAATCTCATTATGTGCAATTTAAGGAATTGATGGTTATACACTATTCTGATTCTCTTACTTTACATTATTTCCTCTAATATTATACCAGGGGAATGTTCTCAAGTCATTAAAATTGTTTAAAACATTATTTTAACATCTGCATTATAGTCCATTAGGTAGATTTATAATAATTTACCCAATCAGTCCTTTATTATTGGACATTTAGGTTCTGTCCAATCTTTCACTTTAATTTTTTTGAAGTGCCACAATGAACATTTCTGTGCATAAACCTCGCTCCTCGTCTCTGATTATTTCCTTAGAAGTGAAATTACTGGATCAACAATGAGAAAAACAAATATTTAATGAGCAAAAGCAGTGGAATTATTATATGAACTTTAAAAAACCCTGCATAATTGTTATAGATTTTTTAAACACTACATTTAAAACATTTTCCTTGAGATGTTCATGCCCTGGGGCAAGTCACATCTGCCAACTTTTAGGCAAAATGGCTAGACTGTGGTTGGAAAGGAATGCTTATTTAGACAATGACTTCCGCACTGAAGCTTACTGAGGATGGCGAGCATCATTAAATGATTTTCCCTGCAGCTTCCCCAGCTTCTTCTCCCATAGATCACACCCCGAGATCACTGACTTGTCCAAATTCAGTGACAGAGCCTGGACGTCTTCCTGCATCCTGGTCTCATGCCCACCAAAGCATCATTTGATTTGAACAGATGAGTCAACCCTTAACTCTTTCCCTATCTTGACTGGTCAGGGACATTTAAAGATGAACTGATAAAAAAGACCTTTCCCAGGGGGTCAGTGAGTTGTTGGAGACCCTGAATAGTAAGTAGGACCCATTGAAAGGGAAGAAACGAGTCACAGAAGGCACCAGAATGTATGCTTTCATGAAAGGCGATGAAAAGAAAGAACTTAACCCTCATTTTAGATTGTAGAAAATCAACTCAACATATTTGAGGTTTAAATATAAGAGAGAGGAAACTAGGGGCACCTGGGTGACTCAGTCGGTTAAGCATCTGACTCTTGGTTTCAGCTCAAGTCATGATCTCATGGGTCATGAGACGGTGCCCTGCGTGGGACTCTGTGCTCAGCAGGGAATCTGCTTAAGATTCTTTCCTTCTGGGGTGCCTGGGTGGCTCAGTCAGCTAAGCATCATGATCCCAGAGTCCTGGGATCGAGCCCCGCACCGGGCTCCCTGCTCAGCAGGAGCCTGCTTCTCCCTAGCGCTCTTTCCCCAAGTAAATAAATAAAATCTTTAAAAAAAAAAAAAAAAAAAAGATTCTTTCCTCCTGATCCGCCCCCTACTGGAGTGTACACCCACCTTTTCTCTCTCAAATAAGTAAGTCCTTTAAAAGAGAGAAAACTGAATACTTCTTAGATGCCTTTTGTTTATAGAATGACCTCAGGTTCTTTATTCGTTTTACTTATGCAAATATTATATGGTAGCTGATTATCTTCTTTCCTGCCATGGATCACTGTCAGTGGAGTACTCTCTCCGGCCCCACTGATGGCTGGGCCCAAGAATGTGACTGGCTTTGATGAATGTAATGTGGGCAAATGTGACCGTATACGAGTTTAGAGCCTAAGACTTAAGAGGCATCCCTGACTGAGTTTCTGATCACCCTTCCCACACCCATCCATGAAAGGGGGTTTCAGATTGGTGCACACAGAGTAAACCCAAGCTCAGAACCTGAAACACTGCTACTACAGCCAACCCACAGACCAGCAAGCAAAACAATAAACAAGTAAATGTATGTAATAAAAGAATATGTAATTAATTAATTAATACTGTTGCAAAGCAATGAGATTCTGAGGTGGTCACGCAGCACAGACACAACTGATGAATATATACAGCTTTCATTCTGGGATCTTCTCATATCCTATGTGTTGGCGCCATTCTCAGAAAGAGCCCGTGAATGCAATGCTACACAAAAAAATAATGATTTTCTAGGGGTGCCTGAGTGGCTCAGTTTGAAGAGCATGCAACTTGGAATCTCAGGGTTGTGAGTTCAAGTCCCATATGGGGTGTGGAGATTTAAAAAAAAAAAAAAAGACTATGATGTCCACAGAGGTACTATGACCCATACAAGGTCACACACTAAGAGGTAGGACTAGGGCTTGAACCCAAATCAGATCAATTAAGAGAACATTAAGGAATGTTCCTTAATTAAGGAATGAAGACATTCCCTAATTAAGAAATTAAGGAATTTCTCTTAGTCCCTACAGGACTACGACAAACAATGATACAAATGGTCCAGTGAAATCAAGCGGCTAAGATGTTGACAATGAATACCTTTGAGGGGATTACTGCCCGTAGAAACAGAAAACAGGGACAAGTGCGTGACATGCAGAGGGAAGTGGATTTTCACTGGTAGCCACTTCTTACATTCCTCTGTATTCAGGGAGCCATCAGACAAGTCAATGTTATTTGAAAAGCAAACCTTGCATTTCCTAGGGAAATTCTTCCCTCGTGACATCCTGACATCCCACGTACAGGTCTGTGGCCACATAAAATGTCGCAGTAAACAACTCAATATATATTTCAAACGTTAATTGCCTTCCCAGACCTTGGAATTTCTCACTGAGCTCACTCACAAGTTTTATTGAGGGCATAAAATTTATTGTGTTGACATACCCTTTAAAGTGCTGAATTCATCAAGGCCAAACCAAGCCAGGATGACATTATGGAGAGTGAGTCAAATTTTTTTATTGAAAGTTTTGTTCCATGCTTCTCTTTAACATCACAACCCAAATTAAGCCGCTGGAAAAAAAAAAAATGCCAACACTTTTTAAAAAGAAACATAGTCATCCTTTTCCAGGCACATTCACACAGAAGTGGAATGAAGCCACATTATCTATTCCAAAGAGGTCTGGGCCTCAACAAGTAGACAAGTGATGAGAGCCTCGGTTTGAAATGTCTGGGTGTGGTAACCCAGAGTCAGAGAGGCCCCTTGGGAGTCTCAGATGAAATGATGAGCTTTGAGACTTTGCTATGGGACTTTCTGATTTGTTTCAAGAGAAGTTTCTTATTACATGATTCCCTAAACTGATTAATTGTTCAAAATTCTGCCTCTGCCAGGCTTTGCTTGCCACTCGCACGTGGACATGCCTGGTGGAGAGAGCATCTTTAAATACCAAATGACTCCAGAAGATAGAGAAAAATCATAGCCTTCTGTGAAGGGCTTAGCAGAGTGAGAAGGGAGATGAAAAGAGCATGAGGTTGCTTCTAGAATACGTATAAGCAGTCCGACAAAATTACATTGTAAGATGTTGACAATAAATACCATTCAAGGGGTAATAAACACCGGTGAGGAGGGCTTGAATGGCCCAGTCATTAGGCATCTGCCTTCGGCTCAGGTCATGACCCCAGGGTCCCAGGATTGAGCCCCACATCACCCCGCATCGGGCTCCCTGCTCAGTGGAGAGCCTGCTACTCTCTCTCCCTCTCCTGCTGCTCCCCCTTTTTGTGTGCTTGCGTTCTCTGTCAAATAAATACATGAATTCTTTAAAAGAAAAAAATACCACACTAGTGAAAAAGCAGAGTAACAAAGAGGCACCCAGCTCCCAGGGTCAGCAATCAGAAGTGACACATGGTTTCACCATCTCACGTACTTAAACACGGATGTTTCTTTTTTTTTTTTTTTTAAGATTGTATTTACTTATTTGACAGAGATCACAAGCAGGCAGAGAGGCAGACAGAGAGAGAGAGAGGAGGAAGCAGGCTCCCCGCTGAGCAGAGAGCCCCATGCAGGGCTCCATCCCAGGACCCTGAGATCATGACCTGGGCCGAAGGCAGAGGCTTAACCCACTGAGCCACCCAGGTGCCCCAACACAGATGTTTCTTAAGAACCCTGAAGCTAGATGGCCTGGGTTCAAATCCTGCCTCCTCTACTTCCTTGCCCTATCACTTTAGGCAACGTGTCCCTTTTCTGCACAGTGCTGCATCTACAAAATGTGGACATAATACTTTTCTCATAGGGTTGTAACGAAGGTAAAGACCGTTAGTGAACAGACAACACGTGCTACGTTAAGCCCTTAGTAAGTGCTTGCTGTATGCATGTTAATTGCAGTGAGGAGGAGGATACCCTAGGTACTGGGAGTCAGTCAGGCAAGAAACAAAACATGCGAATGTCCCTGTAGAGCTTGCATGCTAGTAATACAAAGAATCCACTAACTAGACAATTACAATCCAGTTGGAAAACCTGGGGAAACCTGTTTAGTCTAGGAAGAATACTGGCCTAAATCCAATGGTATCTGCCCATGCATCGGGAGAGAAAGGCAAACTCGTACTGAACCATAGATGATTGTGCCGGTTTGGTTCTATTAGTCATCTGCTGCTGCTTAAGAAATCACCCAGAACACAGTGCCTCAAAACAACACATACTTATTGCCTCAGAGATTCTGGAACACCAAGCTGGTGTCAAGTTTGATCAAACTTGACACCAGCTTGGTGTTCCAGAATTCAACAGAATTCTAACACTACCTCCCTGGAGATAGTGTCAGATTCCACAGGTTAAGGGCTCGGTCCCACAAGACTTCCCCCCACCCCACATTTCAGAGGCCAATCACACACCCAGATTGTTACCTGTTCTTCTGCTCTACCGGCTACCAATTAGAGGTTCCCATGACCCCTTCCTTGAGTTCGATTAATTTGCTAGATGGGCTCACAGAACTCAGGAAACCTGATCACTCCCTAGATGACCACTTTATTACAAAAAATATTAAAAGATACAAATCAAGAGCTGGATGAAGAGATACAAAGGGAGAGGTATGGCAAGAGCATCCGTACCTTCTCAGAGTGCACCACACTCCCCAGATCTCTACATGTTGACCAACTTGGAAGCTCATTGAACCTCATCCATCCTTTTGGGGTTTTATGGAAGCTTCATTACTCCTGCACATTGATTAAATCATTGGCTGTCACTAGTGACTGATTCAGCCTCCAACCACTCTTCCATCCCCAGGGGCCAGGGGAGTGGGACTGAAAGTTCCAACCCTCCAATTCAACAAGGCTGGTTCCACTGGCAACCAGCCCCCATCTTTCTGTGCCTCATTAACATAACAAAAGACCCCTTTGCTGCTCTCATCACTGGGGAAATTCCTAGGGTTTTAGGAACTCTATGCCAAAAACAGGACAAGACCAAATAGCTATTTCTCATTATAAATCACAATATCACACTCATTATCCCATTATCTTGTTTGAGCTTCATCATCCCATAACGTGTCCTTGTTTATTATCTTTTCCCAGCCACTATATTGCAACCTCTGTGAAGAAAGGGACCTTATCTATCTCGAACCTTTAGTAAACAGTAAATATTTATCCAAGGGTTGCCAGGATCTTTGTATACATGAGAGGCACATCTGACCTCAAAGTTCCTGAACTGTGGTTAGAGAGATGAGAGTAGCATGTAAGAAACAGAAGAGCTGTTTGTGGGATTTTGTCTTATATTGCAATCTGACCGAGAGGATGAAGGAGGTGGGAGGAGTCAGCGAACTCTTGGTGGAGAAAGGAAAACTGAGCCTGGCTTGAACAGTGGTCTGGATGTAGTAAGGCAGAGAGATCTTTATGACAGGACTGTAAGGAATGAAAGAAGGAGGTGCGTAGATTACGTAAAGCAGAGTCAGATTCAAGAGCTTGGAAGGAAGGCTAAGCAGGGGACCTACAGAGAGCTAGAAACCAATCCCAATTCATTGCCAGTGGCTATGCACTGATCAGATCGATGAACAAAGTCATTATTACATTGCCACACTTTTCCTGGGTGTCACCAGAAATGTCCCCAATGAGAAAGGCATCATCTACGTCCCTTGGGAATAACTCCCAGCCAACCTGTTCCCCTAGCATTGAGTTAACATCCTTGAAGATAATCTAATTCCCTTTACTCAGATTTTGTGTTCACCTGGAAACCCAGAACCAAGGAGTTCTCCTGACAAGCCATGTCTGGGACATGTGGCTGCCTCATAGTCATGGTGTGAGGTCAGTCAGGCACAGCCACAGCCCAACCACGTGATCTAGAAACCGAGAGGAAATGATGCCCCAGATGAAAATTGAGGTGTCTTTGCCTAAAGAAGTTGAAGGATTCTAGGAGGGCAACAAAACAAAACAAAACACCCAGATGTTTACATACTACATACATACACACACATACTACCCTGAGCTACCATAAACCGACAACCCTGGGTTTCTAAGTAGGGTTCTTAGTATCACATTCCCCTAAAAGGGATTTCCACACGATCAAATGAAGATTGTACGGAAGAACCAAGTTTGTTTAAACTAAAAGCCAGTAGCGAATCTCTTAGACCTATGAGCACCCAGGTCCACATTCCGCATAAACAAAGATAAACATGTGTTATTTCCTGTACATCTCTAAAAAGTAGCCTTGGGGGCGCCTGGGTGGCTCAGTTGGTTGAGCAACTGCCTTCGGCTCAGGTCATGATCCCAGACTTCCAGGATCGAGTCCCGCATCGGGCTCCCAGCTCCTTTGGGGAGTCTGCTTCTCCCTCTGACCTTCTCCTCTCTCATGCTCTCTCTCACTCATTCTCTCTCAGATAAATAAATAAAAATCTTTAAAAAAAAAAAAAGTAGCCTTGGGAGTATGGTGGGCTCTCAATACATATTTGTTATAAATGGCAAAAATCAAAGAGGGAGACGCAACTCTTAAAGATTTAAAGAGAGTTAACTTTTTAAAAAATTTTTTTTTGTTGACCTGTAATGTATTATTTGCCCCAGGGGTACAGGTCTGCGACTCATCAGGCTTACACATTTCACAGCCCTCACCATAGCCCACGAGACTTAATGTTTTGTGTTCACATGTACATGTTCTCTTTTCTCTTGGGTAAAAATCTGGAACTAGAATGACGGGACCATCTATAGGGGTAGGAATTCGTTTGCTATTGCTGCTCTAAGAAAGGACCACAAACGTAGAGGCTTTAAAACAACAGAAAGTTATTATCTTACAAGAGGCCAGAAGTCCACAATGCGTTTTACGGGGCTCAGACGACAACGCTGGCAAGCCTGCATTCCTTCTGGAGGTCCTGGGAAGAATCATTCTCTTGTCTTTTCCAGCTTTAGAAGTCAACTACATCCCTTGGCAAGTGGCCCTTCCTCCTCTTTGAAACCATCATGGTGGCATCTTTAAATATCTCTCTCTGGCCCTCCTGTCTCCCTTTTAGAAGGACCCTTATAATTACACTGGGCCACCGAGACAATCCAGGATCATGTCCCCATCTCAAGATTCTTAATTTAATCTTATCTCCAAGGTTAGCACATGGATGTTTCAGGGTCGGGGGCAGCACGCTGCCTGCTACAGTATACATTTAAGTGTTTAAGAAACTGCCAACTGCGTTCCAGAAGGGCTGTACCATTGTGCATTCCCACCAATAGTTCATGACAGTTTGTTCTCATCCTCGCCAACACTTGGAACAGTCAGTCTTTTTAATTTTAGCATTTCTAATAAGTATGCAGTAGCATTCTCATTTCTTTTTTTTTTTAAGATTATATTTATTTATTTGTCAGAGAGAGAGAGAGAGAGAGAGGTCACAAGTAGGCAGAGAGAGAGGGGGAAGCAGGCTCCCGGCTGAGCAGAGAGCCCGATGCGGGGCTCAATCCCAGGACCCTGAGACCGTGACCTGAGCTGAAGGCAGAGGCTTACACCACTGATCCACCCAGGCGCCCCCTCATTTCTGATTTTAACTTGTATTTTCTCTGAGTAAAGAAGAGAAGAATCTGAAACCAGAATCCCTGCATGGGAATCCCCGGTCTATAGACTGTGTAACCCTGGGCAGCCCTTAATCTCCCTATTCAATTTCCTCACCTGTAAATGGGGACGAGAACATTATTTTAATATAATAATTTCATAATACCCATGCTGCGGGTATTCAAAGAGCTCATTAATGTTAGTACTCAGAAGAGTGTCTGCATATAGTCCGTGCTTAATCAATGCTAGCAAATAGTAGTAATGCTACTACTGGTAATGGTTCTTTCCATACATACTCTTAGAACGGGGTTTCTCAACCACTGATACCTGGGGCTATTGTGGGAGCTGTCCTGTGCCTTGTGCGATGGTTAGCAGCATCCCTGGTCTCTCCATGTGAGATGTTAACAGCACATACCCTTTCCTCCGGAAGTCATTACAACCAAAAATGTCTCAACGCTTGCAAATCTCCCTGGGAAAACAGAACTGCCCCTGGTTTAAAACCACTGTCTTAGCAACTCTAAATTGCAAACTTGGAAGGGGTCGTAGATATTAAGTATTATGATGACTTCCAAATTCTTTTGACCATGTTCCTTGACCCATTACACCTGTAAATGCACGTAGGTTTACATTTATCGTAACTACTGATAAAGGGAATTCTATAAACTAGAACCCACAAGATAGAGGCTGCCCCAGTGGCCCCGCCCACATCACAAATCTAAACCTAAGCCCACACTCACTGTCTAGGAAAGCTAACATATACCACTCATGGACCTCCATGTCACCTTTAGCTAGCTCACCTTTATCCTAGAGATGCCCTGCTAGGCTCACAAGAAAATCCCTGGTCTCTTAGCCAATCATTCCCTGTTCCTGCTGCTTCTAATGTTCTAAAACTTGCTCTTGCCTGGGAACAGGGCTCCCCAGCTTGTGAGGCAGTGTCCTCCCCCAATCCATGCATTGTTTTCCCTCCACAATATACACATGCATTGAAAGTTTCACAAAACGATGCTTACCTTTCCTGTGTACATGTAATACCCTCTGATGATTTCAATTCTGGTGTTTTGTATTCTATTTCTGTAAAAAAAAAAAATACTGGTCAAGACCTTTTAAATTGATTTCATGACCCACTTATAGGTCACAACCTACAGGCTGAAAAAATACTGATCTAGTCAACTTCATTTTACCAAGAGCCAAAGAAATGTCCAGACATTTCAGTCCACATCGCTCAGCTTAACAATGAGGGTTTTCAGGCTGATCCTTACCAGCTCTCCAGCTTCCAAAATGTGCCAAGATTCCATGCAGTTCAGGGGAAATCAGGATACCAACATTTTCCTAACTTTCGATATATATGTACATGTACAACATATATCAGTCTACACACATTTACATGTGCAATGGGGCATGGGGCGTGGTCACAAGAATTTGGAGGGCACCAGAACAGGTAATATCTGTGACACCTCTCAACGGTGCAATTTGGTGATGCTAAGACAGTAAATAGGGTTTGGGGTTTTTTGTTTGTTTTTTGGTTTTGGGGTTCTTTTTGGTTTTCCATTCATACATTCATTAGAGAGAGAAAGGGAGATTATGAATCTCCGTGCTGAGCGTGGAGCCTGACGGGGGCTCGATCTCACCATCCTGAGATCATGAGTAGTGCAGAAATCAAGAATCAGTCGCCTAACCCGCTGAGCCACCAGGTACGCCAAGACAGTGGTTTTTAATCAGATGGACATAAGTTGAATTCCAAGGGATTAAAACACACTCAAACTGATTTTACGTAAAAAAGTACAATTCTCTCTCTCTCCATATACGCAGCAAGCAGCAGGATGAAAGGGGCTGATCTATCTCCTAGGGGCAGATACTAGCCTCACCCCTGGAGGCCTGCCTTTGCTGGCTCTCAGAAATTGAACACCCAGGCACCACACAAAAAGAGGACAGCCAAATCCTGCCCTGAGCCAGGGTAGGTAGGAGTCGTGTGAAGGAGTGCTTTGCGCGTAATCTGCCAATCTATTTTTTATAATCTCCTACTAATAAAATGGGAGGGAGGCAGCAAAAAAAAAAAAAAAAAAAAAAAGACCTTCTCTAGGAAGATAAGTATTTCCTAGTTTAAGTAATCTCTACACCCAGTGTAGGACTCGAACTCACAGCCCACAGATCAAGAGTCGCATGCTCTAAAGACCGAGCCAGCCCCGGGGGGGGCCCCCACTGGAACACTTCCTAGTCTAAATTTAGAGGGCTGAAACAGAATCCTTTCACAAAGCACTTTCTGCTTACTGTTTTTTCCTCCAAAAAAGTTACTCACCCGAAGTTAATGATGAACATTAACTGACATTTACTGAGCGCTTGCTACGGGCAAGGCCCTGCGGCAGGTCCTCGACATGATCTTTTCATTGTCTTAAGTACTTCAGGAGACAGGTGGCATTCTCACCATTTCCACTCTGTGGATGGAGACGCGGGAGCTCAAAGACCTTAAATGACTTGCCTTAAATAACATGGCTCTGCATCAGTTAGGGTCCCTGGGAATAAGCCCCAAGAGAAAAATACTGTGCACCTGGAGCGCTTTCTGTTGGCTGTGAGCGTACAACAGCATCTCCCGTAGAGTGGAAGCCGCGCGCAGCCAGGACTCAGCCCTGCGCACAAGCTGGACTTAAACCCGAGGACCTGGGCTCCGAAAAGCACCAATGAGCTGCCTGAGTAGCCTGCCAATATTGACCAATCAGGACGAGGTCCTTCCAACCAATCAGGACGAGGCTCTACCAACCAATCAGGAAGAAGGTTTTTTTTTCCCCCCCCTTTTCCCTCATTAGCATATTGACAGGGAATGGGATCCTGAGCAGGAAATTTCTCCCTGTGAGCCGGGGATTCCGTCTTGTCCCCGATGCGTCTTCTCTCGGCTCTGGTTGTAGCTCCAGTATGGCCTTGCCTGTGCCTCTGATTTTGGGGTCTGGCCTCGTTTCTGTCGTTTTTGGGCCCAAGAACCCCGCTCCCATAACAGCTCCAGAGTAGCCATGCTGGGAGTTTAACCCAATAGGCATGCCCGGATGCAACATATAAAAACACAGGATGCCTCTTGTAGGGCTCATAACCATAGTTTAAAGGTATTTGTTATTTACAAGAAATTCACATGTAAGTGAGTACCCTGTTTTTGTTTTTTTGTTTGTTTGTTTGTTTGTTTTCTGGGAAGCCTAAACTCAAGCGGCTTGAACGCAGAGCTCTAAATCTTATTCTAAGCCACTCTGCCAGGGATTCTCAAAGTGTCCCAGCACCAGCGCTGTCACCATCACATGGGAAAAGGCGAACACTGCCAGCTCTCAGGCTCCAACCCAGAACTACTGAGTCAGACACTCTGTGGGTGGGGACCTAAAATCTGGGTTTTTACAGCGAATCCAGTGCCTGGGAAAGACTCATGTTTGACCACCACTGCAAAATGCTTTACCACCCACCACGATATTCTAAGGCAGACAGAGGGACAGTGAAGCTTAAAATCAGGTCCCCTAACTTGAACCTGCAGATTTCCCACAACTCCCTATATCTCTCTCCGTTTTCCCTTTTCTTCTTTATCCAGTCAAGCCCTATGTACACCAACCCCCCCATTCTCAGTACAAACTCGAACAAGATACTTCGCTAATGGCACACTGCAGTCTGGTGCTTTCTCATAGACGTTCACTCATTCATTCATTCATTCATTCAGGCTGCCAGTCATTCAACAAACTTTATCAGGTGCCCATTTTAAATTCAAAGTCCTCCAGGTCTGAAAATGCTGCTGTCCTTCCCAAAAGAAAACCACGAAGACGGCACCCTATTGTCCTGGGCCTGTTTGACAACTTGGTGTTCCTCAGCCCTGAGGCTGAGTGGATTTCTCTGTGCGTGGTTGGGGGAGGTCATTCAAGGTTCACTGCCAGAAGCTCACTAGCTTCTCTCTCTATCACTCAAAGCAACCATCTTTACTTCCTGCCTACCAAAAGAGGGCTGAGAATTAGGGTGGTTAAGAGATATAATTGAAGGGGCACCTGGGTGGCTCAGTCAGTTAAGAGCCCGACTCTTGGTTTTTCAGCTCAGGTCATGATCTCAGGGTCGCAAGATCAAGCCCCACATCAGCTCTGTGTTCAGGGCAGAGTCTGCTTGTCCCTTCCTCTGCTCCTCCCCCTGTGCATTCTCTCTCTCTCTCTCTAATAAATACAACCTTTAAAAAAAGAGAGAGATAATTGAAGATGACATTTTTACAGCTGCAAGACATACACGCACACACACACACACGCACGCACGCTCAATGTCTTTCAGACTTACAAGTTGCCAAGGGCCAATCACAAGCCTTCGGTCAAGAAAAAAGATTCATCCTAGGAAATGATGTCAAAAACCTTTTTAGAGAGAAAACACATCTGTCAGGCCTCAGGGCTGTCAGCCGAGCTGGCAAAGGAGGGGAGGGGGCAGTTGCAGGCGGCACTGTTTGGGAACAGGCTGGAGGGACAGGCATGAGGAGAGAGTATACCGTGAACATGAAAAGCTGATCATCTCACTCTTCTAAGTTGACAAGGTGTCTCGGTTGCTAGAGTAATGTAAAAAATTACCACAAACTTGAACTTGGTGGCTTAAAATAACAGAAATTTATTCTGCCACAGTTTTCCAAGCCAGAAGTCTAAATCAAAGTGTCAGCAGGCCTGAGCTCACTCTCAAGGCTGTAGGGAAGAATCCTTTCTTTCTTTTTTTTTTTTTTTTTTAAGGGAGAGTCCTTTTTTGAGTCTCCCAGGTTCTGGTGGATCCCATGTCCCTTGACCTCTGGCTACGTAACTTCATTCTCTGTCTTCATCTGCCCATGACTCTCATTTCTGTGTCTTCTATCTCTTATGAGGAATTGCATTTTGGGTCCACCCAGATGATCAGGTGTGATCTCATCTCAGAACCTCCAGCCTATTACATCCTTCCCATCTGCCTTTTCGCTCGGATTTCTACTTGCCCTGCAGACCTCAGTTGCAGTCAGATGCCTTGTACCAGATCTGATCCCAACCTCATATGACTCCTTCCCAAAACTTGTTGCAGTCAGGATTAAATCACTGTGGTGCAGTGAGTTGTCTGCCCCCATCTAGAATATAAGGACCATCAGGACAGAGAGCTTGCCCTTTTGGTTCCTGTTGCATTTCCTGCCTCTAAGCCGAAGAGTATCAGTAAGTATTCGTTGAAAGAACAAGTGAATGAATCCTAACTCAGCCCCCCAGTGGATGTGTGACCTTGGGCAAGTTACTTGATTTCTCTCCTGAAACCTCCGTTGCCTTATATACGTGTTGGATAAGTACCTGCCTCTGAGGTCTGCTGTCTAATAGAATGAGGTATGTGAGCAAAAGAGAAGCAAGCACTGGGCCTCAGCACACAGTAAATACTGCATAAAGGTCGGTCTCTGCCACTGTTGGTGATGTTTGTCAGCCCAGGGCAAGAAGCGGCATTAGTACCTAGACCATTATCTGGGACAGACAAGGTACTTGGTAAATCTACATTAAATATAGTGCATTTTGGGGCACTTGGGTGGCTCAGTCGGTTAAGCGTCTGCCTTCAGCTCAGGTCATGATCCCAGGGTCCTGGGATCGAGCCCCACATTGGGCTCTCCGCTCAGTGGAGAGCCTGCTTCTCCCTCTCCCTCTGCCTGCTGCTCTGCCTGCTTGTGCTCTCTTGCTCTCTGTCAAATAACTAAATAAAATCTTAAATATATATGTGTGTGTGTGTGTGTGTGTGTGTAGTGCATTTGACATGCATTGTCCCACTTAATCCTCAGACTAAGTGTTATGTCATCAATAGCCTTGTCCTCATCCTCACTTTACAGCAAAACAAGCGGAGGCTTACGGAGATTGAAACTCATCCAGATCACCCAGGAATTTGCTAAGTGGCTGTTTGTTAAACTTCAGTTGGCTTATCTGAAAAATAAAATAAAAAACAAACAAAGCAAAGCCCCTAGCCTCCTTGGTCCCAGACATACCCCACTGAGTAACCGCTACAGAGAACAGTGGGTGAAATTCTTCCAAACCCATTTGCCTTGAGCCCATGCATTTGGGAGAACGGTTTACATGTTAAGTGCTCATTTTCACCGCAGGACAATGTTGCCAGGCTTGGTGGGGCCTCCTCCCAATGCTTTAAGGCCAAATCAATGCCAGGGGGAGCCGGAAGAAAAGGGGAGTAAAGGAAGCCTGGTGGATTCCACCTTTCCTCTGAGGTGCGGCTGTCTCCTAATGGAGACAAACGCAATCAGTTCCCTGGCCTATTTTCCTTGAGCAGCTTAACCGGCTCTTGGTGCTTTAATTTCCTACCACCTTGTTCCTAAGTGCTCGACTTCCCTTTCACAGATGTTCGGTCTGTTCTCTGCATCTGTCAGCAGGCATGATACTCTCGATCCCCGGGGGATCCCTCTCCTTCATTTGTTTTGTTTCTTCCTCTTTTCTCTTTTACGTGCCAAAATGGAGCAGACCCAAAGCATCAGTGTTTCCCATCCAGAAAGCATTTAAATCCCTTTAGCCTATATTTTTTAATGACCACCCCTCTGGGCACGCGATTGGTGGCCACCATCATCCTGGGTCCCGGAGTTCCCCTGTCTATTTCCATCTGTGATTGACGTTCACATACCAGTATGAGAATTAGGAGCCAGCAGTCAAGCAGAAAATGATCGAATAAACCCCAACTCCAGGTAGAATCAAGGTTTTTCAATAATGGATGTCAGAGTCATTTAACTAATTGCTAGACTCAACCTAGCTGAACATGGTTTGTTTTTGTGTTTGTGGTTTTTTTCCCCCTCATACATAAGTAAACAGAGATCTGGGAAGATAGGAATGAGGTGCGAACAAATTAATCTTCGGATAGAAATTTAAACTGCAGAAGTCAACCAAATCCTCTCCAGTTCTTTTGAACTGTGTGTTTGTTTCTATTTCTTTCAACCTGTTTCTTTCAACCTGTGTCATGTTGAGTTCTATACCAGGAATCTGACTTAAGCCGATGATGAAAGGAAAATGGGTAAGGAAAAGAAGGAAGGCGCCCATTTACCCTATTTGGCAATTTCTAAAATTATCACCCTTATTCTACTGTCCTAGAAAAGGCTTTTCTCACATTATAATATGCCTCTTGGCCTCTGTCCTTTTTTTTTTTTTTTTTTTTACCATGTATATTTGCCGCAGACAAAAAGGTAAGGTTTCCCCTTAGGTCGGAGAAAGCTATCATTTAGGGAATGCAATGATTGAAGTTTGAATATTATAAAATGCTCAACCCAGCATGCACTGGGGCAGGTATTCTCCGTAGACAATGACGGGTTCTTGCTCCTAATTTTACAAATACATCAGCCCTTCTCCCAAGAGATTATGAACAGAAAGAAGCTAAAATGGCTTGCCCAAAGAGTCTGGGAAAACCAACAGAGAAGTATTCCCAGGGTTACATTATAAAAAGGAGGAGCACAATGTAACAGCAGAACTGGCCCGTGATGAGAATTCAAGACTCGTGTTTCTTAAAATACAAGAGAAAAAGCTCAAGGGTAGGGATCTAGCACATCGCAACAAATCTGGATGTGAGTTTCGGTTAAGGACAGACCTGGGTTGAGGCCAGGCTCTGCCTTTTACTGACTTTCTTAGGGCAAATGACTTAATGTCCCCTGGCCTTTGTTTCCCCATCTTGGAAATAGGGATAAGAACTGTATGTAACCTCCAGGCCCATGATGAAGATTCAAGGACATAATGTCAAAAGTGGACTGGTTCACATCACTACTGAAACTTCCAGAAGTTGTCACTGCTGTTGTTTGCATCATATTTTTTGCTATTAATAATATATGTCGGTCCATGGAACGAGAATTTTTTCTCCAGTTTTTTTGAGATGAACTTGACACAAACAGTGCAAGTTGAAGGTATATAGCAAGATTCAATACACATACGTATTGTGAAATTTGCCAGAGGAAGTTTAATTAATGATGCGGGAAACAGAGGCAAGAGAAAAAAAATAAATTAAACTACTTATAGCCCACTGTCAAGTCCTTGAAACAGAGTGACCTTTCCTCTAGGAATCAGCTAGCTGCCTCAGTGTTCATGCTTTGCTAAGGGCAAGAGGCAGTCTTAGCCCAATCCCCACCACTCTCCATCCCCAGCCCCAATCCTGTAAGTCCACTTTAACGTATAAAAATTCCTGGGAAGACTTCCTTTACCTCTACTCCCCAAGATACATACTGGCAATCATCCCCAAGCACATGACCCACCAATACACATCTGAAGGGTCTCATGACTCACGATTTATTAGACAGTCTTAAATGACCTTTTCCTAACAACAGCTAGCCCCCTCAAGGTCCTGGAAACCTTGCTTCCAAAATACCTTAGGGCTTGTGCTGTCCCTAACCTCTTTCCAACTTGAAAGTATGGGATCAGCCACTCTTCATGACCCTGGGGCAGCTCTTTCTGCCCACAGGTCCTGTCCCCCTGCTTTAATAAAAGCACCTTTTTGCACTGAAGACACCTGAAGAATTCTTTCTTGGCTGTCAGCTCCGAACCCCAATACTTCAAACCACATCATTCACACACCCTTCACCTCACATACTTTGTCTCGCCATAGTGAGAACATGTAAGAGTTACTCTCATTGCAGCTTTCAGAAAGACACTAGAGGACTGTTAACTAGAATTGCCAGACTGTACATCGGATCCCCAGAACACATTTATCTTCTAACCGGAAGCTGGTACACTTCGAACCACATCTTACCATCTTCTCCACGTTCCCAGCCCCAGGGCAACCGCTAATCCACTCTATTTCTACGGGTTGAGCTTTCTTTTACAGATTCCACCTATAAAGGAGATCGTATGGTATTTGTCTTTTTCTGTCTGACTTATTTCACTTAGCATGATGCCCTCAAGGTCCATCCATATTGTCCCAAATGGCAGGATTTCCTTCTATTTTCCCAACTGGATGCTATTCCATGTGTGTGTGTGTGTGTGTGTGTGTGTGTGTGTGTGTGTGTGTGTGTGTGTATAATATCTTTATATATATATATATATAAATATCACATATTTTATATATATATTATATATATATACATATATATTATATATATATATACCCCACAACTCCTTATCCACTATGTGACAATGGACACTTGGATTATTTCCATGTCTTGGTTACTATGGATAACGCTTCAATGAACATGGAAGTAGAAAAATCTCTTCAAGATGGTGATTTCATTTCCTTCAGATACATGCCAGGAAGTGGGACTGCTGAAGCCTACAGTCCTTCTAATTTGGATTGTTTGAGGAACCTCCGCCCTGTTTTCCGTGGTGGCCGCACCAGCCTGCATCCCCACTCACAGTACACGAGGCTTCCCTTTTCTCTACACCTTTGCCAACACTAGCCATGGCCATTTGAACCGGTGGGAGGTGATACCTCCTTGTGGTTTTGAGGTGCATTTCCCCTGATGATGAGTGACGTGGGGCACCTTTTCAGGTCTTTGTTGGCCATTTGTATGTCTTTTTGGGAAAATGTCAATTCAGGTCTTTTGCCCATTTTTAAATCAGATTATTGTCTTTCTACTACCAAGCTACGTGAATTCCATACACATTTTGAATATCAACCCCTTATCAGATACGTGATTTGCAAATACCTTCTCCCTGGAATGAGGATGTTAAGGTCTCAAAGCTTTATAAGAATATTGCCAGAACAGCCAGTGTGGCCTGGTGACGGGAAAGAGCCTTTTGTCACAGAATGCTACACACAAGCCTATGAAACAGATGTGAGACTGCAGAGACTTTGAAAGATATTCGTTTTCTATGTGTAATTTTTCAAATTGTTCTTACCCAAATAATGCCTTTTCCTTGACCACAAAAATTTAGACACTGCTCAGTGGGGTGTGCCACCAGATCCTAGGATTCCCTTTACCATTTCTTCATGTTTCTTCCTCGATTTTTAAACTTTTGCTCCCAGTGGCCTGCACCTGTGGCTCTCGCTCATGAGCCTGCCCTCAGACTACTGGGGCTGCTTTATCCTGAGTGTCTGGGAGTTTAGGTCCCACCCCAGGTTTGTCTTCAGCCTGAGTCTGTCCAGTGGGGGACTTTGAAGAGCCCAGCCTCCTTGCCTTAAGTCAGAACACCCCCGAGGTGTACTTTTCACCCCAGCGGTTCTTGGGGGAAGGAGGCTGGAGTTACCCCCTGTGGGACTTGGCCTGAAATTACATCCTTGCTTTGCTTCTTCCCCCTTTCAGTCCTGCATCCCCCATCCCTTCCCAGTTTCTCCTGGAAGTACTTCCCTCATAAATCTATTGCACACAAATCCTTGCCTCAGGATCTGCGTGGGGCGTACCAAAGTTAATGTAACCACTGTTAATAAGGGTGTCTATTCTTCCAGCCTGTGTGTGTATTTTATGACCTCCAAATCTAGCAACTATGAAATGGCATAGTATATATAATTTTTTTTAATTTAAATAGTGATCATTACCATCTTTTCACATCCACAAATATGCTTTGACAACATGTTTCTAACAGCATCCTATTGTATGGCTGTACCATAATTTAATCAGTGCCACTCAGATTTTCTGTTGTTTATCACTACAGTAACGATGCTGGGTTGAACATCTTTGCAGACAAATTTTTGGGTAAGTCCATTTATTATTATTCTGCTTGAAACACTGTGAGTCAGATGGTAGTGCATCCCCAAGGGTTATGATGGTCCCCCAGTGGTCCCCTCAAAAAGATTAGACCAATTCACACCTCTGCAAGCACCGTCCTTGGTTTCCAGCCCTGCCTCCTTCCACCTTCTAGAAGACTCCATTAAGGAGAGGTAGGCACAAGCCTCTGAGGAAGTCTGCAGCTTGGATCATGCTAACAGAAATTTTGGTCTTCAGACTGGCTGACTGCCTTCTCTCCTGCACTAAGTGATGTGAAATGAACGCACCTCTTAATTTTCATCTCATGTGAGTCAAAATTACTTTTCCTGGTGGACTCACACCTTCCAATTCCAAAACTGATCTACAAAACTACAGTAGTCAAAATAGTGTTACGTGTATAGAGATAGACATGGAGTCCAATGGACAGAACACACAGCCCGGAAATACGCCTTCACGTAGATAGATAAATGATTTTTTACAAGGGCACCCAGTCCATTCAATGGGGGAAAGGTTGTCCTTCAACAAATAATGCTGGGAAAACTGGATAGTCGCATGCAAAAGAATAAAGTTGAAACCTTACTGTATGCCATATATAAAAATTAACTGAAAATGGATCAAAGAACTAAACTGTAAGAGCTAAAAAATATAAAGCTCTTCATAGAAAATATACCACTCTCTTTGCCTGCCTCTCTGCCTACTTGTGATCTTTGTCTGTCAAATAAATAAAATCTTTTTTAAAAAATAGAAAATATAGGGGAAAGTCTTATGGCATTGGATTTGGTAATGATTTATTGGATATGACACTAAAAGTACAGGCAACAACAACAACAAAATACATAAATTGGACTTCATTAAATTAAAAGCTTTTGTGTATTCAAGAACATTATCAAGGGAGTAAAAAGACAACCCACAGAATGAGAGAAAATATTTGCTAATCATATATCTGATAAGCGATTCAAATACAGAATATGCTTCCCCCCAAAAAATCTCTTACAACTCAACAACAAAAAAGAAGCAACCCAATTAAAAAGTGGACAAAGGACTTGAGTAGACACTTCTCCAATGAAGATAAACAAAGGACCAACAAGCACATGAGAAAATGCTCAACACCATTAGTCCCTGGGGAAATGCAAATCAAAATGCAATAAGACACCACTTCACACCTATTAGAGTGAGCATCACCCAAAACCAGAAAACAACTACTGTTGGGGAGGATGTGAAGAAATTGGGACCCTGGTGCACTGCTGGGGGGAAATGTAAAATGGTGCCACCATTCTGGAAAACAGTTTGGTTCCCCAAAAAGTTAAAGTGTAGAATTACCATATGAGCTAGTAAATTCTACATGTAGGTATATATCCAAAAGAATTTAAAGCAAGGACCCAAACAAATACTTGTACACCCCTGTTCATAGCAGCATTATTCACAGTACCCAAAAGGTGGAAACCATCCAAATACTCATCAAGAAATGAATGGATACCCAAAATATGATCTACACATAAATGCAATATTTTCAGCATAAAAAGGAATGGAATTCTGACACCTGCTATAACATGGACCTTGAAAACTTTAGGCTAACTGAAATAAGCCAGACACAAAAGGACGTATGTTGTATGACACCACTGATGTGAGGTACCTAAAACGGGCAAATTGACAGAGACAGGAAGTGAAACAGAGTTGTTACCAGGACATGAGCGAAAGAGAGAATGGAGTCTTAGTGTTTAACAGATAAAGAGTTTCTTTTCAAATGATGAAAAGTTTCCAGACATGGATAACAGCTACGGTTGCCCAACATTATGACTGTATGTGAGGGCACTGGATTCTGCAGTTAAGAATGGTTAAGATGGTAAATTTGATGCTCTCTCTCCCCACACTTTAAAACTTGCAAAACAAATGACTTTCTTACTCAGTGGGAAAGAAAAAAATAAACCTGTTCTCCTGGATCCAACATGACATTCAGAGTTGACAATGGTCAAGAAGGCTTTCTTTAAGGGGCAATATAACATAACAGTTTAAGAGGGTTGGAATTTACGTTCTGAGAGCCCAAGTCCAAATTCCAGATCTGCCCCTCACAGGCAGTATGACTCGGAGCATCTCACTGACCTCAAAGCAACTCACCTGAAGTCAATAAACTGGCAAGAATAATAGGTTCGACTTCCTGATGCTTTCAGTATATGAGAAAGGCTTTGAAATGCTTAGCCTAGCAACTGGCACACAGAGTCAAAATACAAAAAGAAAATATAACTGTGGTTTATGGCTATTAATGAGTGTTATCGTTACTATCATCTTAAAGTACTTAAGACACTTTGATTTTCTTGATTACTTATTTTGATGGCTTTTCATATCATTAAGAAACATGCTGGAGGAAATTAATCATGGGCATTTTCAACTCTGAAATGGAAAAACCTGATCCTTGTCCCCTTAAAACAATACTTTCTAATTATGCAAATTACGGTGTTCCTGGCACTTTCTGATCTCTCTTTGGTGAACTTGGATGCCATCAATTTGGACCTCTTTGTGCTCGTTGTCAATTAGATACATTTAGAGAGGACAGTCTTTTAAAGTACAGAGAGCTCAGCAAAAGCTAATCCCTGGTTTGAAAAAATAAAATAATCTATCTCAAACAGCAGAGAAACCTGAAGCACTCTGGCCTGAATGTTCCATCCTCCAGACTCAAAGTGGCTGTAAAGCCCATGCTGCATGGGCACCTGGGGGGCTCAGTTGGTTAAGCTTCTGCCTTTGGCTCAGGTCATAATTTTAGGGTCCTGGAATGGAGTCCTGCATCAGGCTCCCTGCTCCATGGGGGAGCCTGCTTCTCTGCCTCTGCCTGTCCCCCCCCCCCCCCCCCCCGGCTATGGGTGCATGCATGCGCTCTCTCACTTACTCTCTCCCTTGCTTGTAAATAAATAAATAATCTTTAAAACACACACACACACACACACATACACACACACACACACACACACACAAAACCCATGCTGCATAAGTGGGCTCTTTCTTCCTAGGATCCATCCTGCGCTGCATAAGGGGCTGACTGGATGCAAATGTCAGCCTCTGGCTTAGTGATGATATATTTCTGGTGTACTGACTCCTAGCCTGGCCCTCCCCTCCAGCGAACGGTGCAGCAGGTGCACTTTGAAGGACTCTGAAGGCAGGCTCAGCATTTTCCTTACAATGAATTAGCTTCTTAGTCATGGCTGGGAGGGTTGACTTACACATGGCTTCTGGGAACCAAAAACCCTCCTTCTGATTTAACCCTGCCATTCACTCCTGTGACCTTGGGCAGGTCATCTGACCACAAATCTATAGATTCCTCAGGAGTCAACGTTCTCTTCTGCTGGGTAAGGAAGAGTTCAGATAGACTTGGGAATTTAGAAAAGCATGAAGTATACACTTATAGATTTGAGTAATGTGATCTTTCTCTCTTGAGGAAAGAGTATTGAGGCAGAGAGACATCCATGAGAATATCTGAGTTTTAAGATTCCTCAGAGATTCAAACAGTTCATTTTATAGCGAGGGAAATGGAAGCTCAGACAGGTTAAGTGAGTTTTCTAAGTAAGGGACAAAGCTAGGCTCAGACATCATCTTTCATGACTTCAAGTCGGGGCTCCATTACCTTTCTGACCTTTTTGGCTCCCACTGATAGGGAAACACTGTACTCTAAGATGGCCGACCAAACCAGCAAGGGAATTCCAGTCCCTGTCTCAAAGCCCTTCCGGGTTCTTCTTTCCTACCCCGTTTCCCATGTGCTAGAAGTACCAAGTATGTGGAAGTCGAAGGGTATAAATCCCCCTCCTTGCTTGTGCTTGGGGCTTAGACCTTTGGAGAACAACCTCGTCTGAGCCCACCGGTGTTAAATAAACTTCCCATCCTCCAAAGTCTCCAAGTGCCATTTGGTTCTTCCGCCAGGATCCAATCCGGGTTCCATAACACGCCATACTTACTCTTGCTCACTTTGTTCCAGGCATGTCATCCTCCTTGCTGATTACATGTTACACTAGTATGTTTAGGGAAATGCACTGGCCTTTCTACCTGCTATTAAAAACATGAGCACCTGGAGAGAAAAAAAGAGCCCTCAGATATTAAAAATGTAATAGTACTTGGGGCACCTGGGTGGCTCAGTGGGTTAAAGCCTCTGCCTTCAGCTCAGGTCATGATCTCAGGGTCGTGGGATCGAGCCCCGCATCAGGCTCTCTGCTCAGTGGGGAGCCTGCTTCCCCATCTCTCTCTGCCCTGCCTCTCTGCCTACTTGTGATCTCCGTCTGTCAAATAAATAAATAAAATCTTTTAAAAAAATGTAATAGCACAAAGAAATACTTTGTGAAAGGGTTGGAAGATTAGATGAACAAAAATTTCTAGAACAGGATAAAAATACAAAGGAAACACAAAATAGGAGAGAAGAATTTTTTTTTTTTAAACAGAGTACCTACATCTGGATAACAAGAGTTTTATAAAGAAAACAAACAAACAAACACAAAATGGAGGGGAAGAAATTATCCATCAAATAATTCAAAAAAATTCTCCAGAACCTAAGAACACGTGTTTCCAGCTTCAGAAGACCAGCACACGGTCACAGAATTTTACAAGGTTCCCATGAGAAAAAGGGGGATCCTATGCAGAGTCAAAACAGAGTGATTTCAGACTTCTCAACAGCAATCTAAAAGGCTAGAGGACGGCAGAGTACTATCTTTAAAATTTTGAGGAAAGAGATTTCTAACCTGGAATAGCCAACATTTACGTACAACATTTCCAAAAATAATAACTCCTCCCTCAGAAACCTGGTGAATGGAGCACTCAACTAAATTGAGGGAATAAGTCAAGAACGTTGAACACATGGGGCGTTCCTGGGTAGCTAAGTGGGTTAAAGCCTCTTCCTTTGGCTCAGGTCATGATCCTAGGATCCTGGGATGGAGCCCCCGCATTGGGCTCTCTGCTTAGCAGGGAGCCTGCTTCCTCCTCTCTCTCTGCCTGCTTCTCTGTCTACTTGTGATCTCCATCTGTCAAATAAATAAATTTTTAAAATCTTAAAAAAAAAAAAAAAAA